>NC_133660.1:152512756-152746841 GCF_037893015.1 Macrotis lagotis | reverse complement strand
GTGCTGTATTTGAAATCAGAAAGATCTGATGTAAAACTTATCTTTGTTTTTGACTATATTGACTATTGACTATTGACTATATTACCCTTGATCATTTAACATGACTAAGCATCTCTTTCCTCACATGTTAAATGAAGATAATATAATAATATTAATTAAGATAATATCATATATCTCACAGGGCTACTGTGAGGATTAAATTAAATTTTATACATCTGTATATAATATATATCTATATATGTATATGTATTTATATGTACGTAATATGTAAAAAAACTTTGCAAACTTTAACCAGCTTTATACAGTTCAGTGAGAATGATGATGATGAGGAAGTGGATGATGATGGTGAGCAAGCTGTATATATTACATATAACTTTGGGGACTCATTTATTAAGCCTGGACAATTTATCATCTAAATTTACTTATCTAAAAAATGAAAAGTTTTGACGAGAAAATTTTTCAGATTTTTTTTTCCTTAGCTAAAATTGATTAGTTTCTATCTTGATAATTATCTTTATCATGTTAAATTTTTCCAAAAAAAGAGAATAATTGAACTAGGACATACTCAATAGAATTCTATATATGCTCCTATGTATGTGAACATCTAATTTAAGAAAATTAATTCCTCTGTGAAATACTTATATTTTAACCATAAGAAGAAAAATAACCATCAATGAACTAAAATATCCCATCCTTTATATGACATATTTGCAAGATTTTCAACTGTCCTTGTCAGTACCTTAAATATTTCTATAACCATCTTTCTATTTGTTTTCTCCATATTAGTGTTTTGGATCTTATCTAAGGAAGGTGGTGATTAGATTTTTTATGCAAAAAATTGCCTCTCAAAAGAGTTAATGCCATGAGAGCACTTATTAGGTCAATTCTAACAAAAAAAGTAGTTTTCCAACAAAATATTAACTAATATGTTATGCTGTAATTAGGAAAGATTAAAAAGCCAGTTTATGCATCAGCTAAAAGATCAAGAGAGTATCTGAAATATTCGATTTCTATTTTATTTTACAATTACATTGTATTAATATCAGTTATTTTTTCTTAGTAAATGAAAAGAAGTTATATAAGAATTTCTTAAATGCTGTATTTATATTTCCATCAAATAATCTGGTTTTGAAAAACAGCAAGTCATCAAAACCTTATTTAGACATCTCAATATGAATAAAAAATATTATTTAAAAAGTAGGAAACAGCATAATGGACAATAAAGCAAATATTTTTAATTTGAATGATATCTGCAATATACTGGACTTCATATGTCGACACCAAGGGATATAAGATAAGAAATGTCAGTCCTCAAGTAGTTTATTATCAGTCAGATGCTGGGAAGATTGTTGCATGTTAAATATCTTTTGTGTTTTCTCTTTTAATAATAATAATAATTTCCTCTATAATATTGCAAACTTGGTACTTGTAGGCAGGGAATTATATTTGTATATTATAGAGAAACAAGCATTTTAAAAAATTCATTTCTTTGATACAGTCTTTGTGTTCACAGAAGTGAGAAAACCCCCAATGTGAATTAAGGTCTCACAAGTCATGATAGTCATTGATACAAAAAATTATACCTCTATGGTGCTTCCTTCAATATATACCATTCAGAGAAATTTTAGATGGATCCCAAAATTGAAAAATTGTGAATTAAAATTCTTAATTTTAAATATTATTCATAAAAAATTAAAATGCTCTTTTTTATCATTAATGCATACCTGTGAAATATAATCTCTACCTTTCACAAATGAGAACAGTAAGGAACAAAGCTGTCCAAGGTCACAAAAGATATGTCTAGATATCAGTTTTAAGTTCAACATTTATTTTCAGTCCTTTATTTACCAGTGATGTGAGAATGACTAGAAAATCTATTAGCTATGAAGTATAATAATTAGAATGGATTACTATGGTTAAATCTTTCTTAAACAAATTTTTAAGTAACCATGGGTTCACCTTTTTTGCTGGGTTATAAAATGCTCATTCATATATGACTTAGTATTACCTCTTCAATAAATCCAACTAGATTTGTTAGGTTACTATTCTCTTGTGATAGGAAAAATAAAGCCTGGAAGAATGAAAAGTTAATTTCTCTGAGTTTCCTGGTTGTCTCAGACATGGAATGATGTCTCCAAATCTGACATTAACTGGTGTGAACAATGTGATTAACTAGCATATATGTATATGTATGTATGTGTATATATATATATATATATATATATATATGTGTGTGTGTGTGTGTGTGTGTGTGTGTGTATGTACATGCATACATATGTAGATAAAGACAAATAGATTGCTATAAATATAGATATTTGATTTACTTTTCTGTACTTCTAACAAAAATAGGGTTAGGAAGTCATGTTTCACAAAAATAAGGCCTTCTGGCAATCAGATCAAATTAGTAATTGAATATGCAAATCTTATATTAAAGAAAGATAGCACTCCAGTTTATATAAATCCCATAAAGATAGGACTTACCAGTATGCTTTCTAAATATCTTTCAACATGCCTGAAAGACCAAGGTCTGGAATTGGGAGTAACCTTTTCTGAAGTTAATAAAATTATTGATAATGATCCTTTTCCCTTGATGGAAATGACTGGAAGAATATTAGGGACTTCCTTTGATGGTCAAAGATGGAATAACTCACCTTCTCATTATGCTGATATATAAAGCCTTTTTCCGCTTCAATTCCACTGAGTTCCCTTTCAAGTTTGATTGCATAGAAGCATAAGTGAAAAATAAATATGTGAACATTACACTGTTTGTCTTTTGTTAAAGTCAAACTCTTGGTAACCTTTTTCATTGGAATCATTAGTAGTTTCTCTGGATTTCAAAACCCTTCACAGTCTATGTCCAGTTTAGTTTTCAAGACTCTTTAGGTAAATTATCCCCTTTAAAGTTCAGCTTAACCTAGTTTTCTCTATTTTTCACAGGTAACCATACAACTCTCATTTCTGTATCTTTGCATTTGGTGTTTCTAGGACTTGGAATGTACTTCTTCCTCATCACAGTTTCATACAAATTCTCTATTCCTTCTAGACAAAAGAAGTTGTACTCAAAGTTTTGTAAGGTTCTTTTGAGTTCTAACAGTATGATTATTATTATAATAATAGTGTCATTATGACAATGATTAAAAATTTCCCAATTTCCATGCAGGTTCCTAATAGTCTATCCCTTTTAAAGTACATATATTCCTTTTCTACTATGCATAAACATCACATATCTACTAAAGATATAACATGCATCTAATATATGTATATATATATATATATATATGTGTGTGTGTGTGTGTGTGTATACACAAATATATAGACATTAAAATTTTAAAATCCATCATGCTTTTAACTCTGTGGTGTCAACAAAATCTTAATTCCTTAATATATTTTTATTTTCATTTTGAATAGACTCTTTCTCCAACACACTTTCTCACTACTTTGTCATTCCCTATTTTCCTCCTTCCATCTCTCTTCTTATGCTATCTTCATAAACCCATTACACATATACATATGTATCCATAGGAATATATATATATATTATATATATATATACACATGAATATGTATACATATATATGTAATATATACACTTGTCTGTGTGTGTGTATGTACTGAACTGCTAATAAACTTACCCCAGTCATTTATTCAGTATGCATCAGAGGAAGATATTGGATCCATGTCTCATTCCATAAAAGGTTGATGATCTATCCACTGTTCCATGTTCCTGACATCTTTCTATTTATCTGTCTTTTTTATCTGACTTCCTATATGTCTGCTTGCTTCTGTCTTTTTCCCTGTATTTCTATGAATAGGTATCTTACCCACACACAAATATTCATCCACAAACACTAATTTATTTTTGAAAGAAACAACAGGAAAGAAGATAAACCGGAGGGCAAAGGAAATAACTATATAATATCAATTTTTTAAAAGAGCATTCTTTCATCCTTGTGATACTTTCTAGCTCTCTTTTGGCTTGGAAATCTAGATGTAGAATTATAATTTTAATGCAATTATAATTTAAAAGCAATAAAATAGGTTGATTTGTTTTAAGTTTAGACCTCTTCTTTACAGCTTGCAGTAAATTGATAGCATCACACCTTAAAGATAAGACTACATATAGGATCACTCCTTATCCATTAATTGGATGCTGACATTAAAGACAGCATGTTGAAAAAATTGTGAAGTGATTTAGAATTATATTATTCATACATTCAATATATATATTTAAATAACACTTGTGTCACTATAATGTATACTGTATATTTATACAGATATGTTAATGTTTTGTGCAAACACCATATTTGGCATCAAACACTTTTCTTCTCACAAAAATAAACAACTCAAACATCTTTACATTAATTTTCAATGAATCCTAACACATATTTACTTTACTCTTTAGGGAAATTTTATTTGTCATCTCCCTCTCCACACATACAAACATGAACACACACTCATACACATATTTTCTTTAATTCAATCCTGATCGAAAATACCATGAGCCTCTTTTGATCTTTCATTTTTCTCTACATTCTACTTATTAAATGTTTCAATTTCATCAGGTAGAAAGACTCATCAGATGAATAACTGACCTCAAACCAGGAAGAAATGTATTCATTATATTGCCGTTTACACATGCTAACTGTTGGGGAAAGACCCTTAACTTTTTAGGGTTTTTAAACATCTCTTTAAGACTATAAATTTCACAGAAGATAACAACTTACTTTGGTAGAAGGGAATTTTGTCATCTGAGATCTGCCTAGTCCAGTGAAATCACAAGTCCCATAAAAAAAGCTCAAGTGGCACAGTGGATAGATACAGTACTAGACCTGTCAGCAAGAAAATGTGAATGTAGACAGCTAACTTGCTGTGGATAAAGCACTGGTCCTGGAGTCAGGAGGACCTGAGTTCAAATCTGAATTCAGACACTGAATACTTACTAGGTGTGTGACCTTGGGCAAGTCATTTCTTATAAAAGAAGATGTGATTTCAGTATTGACCTCAGACACTTTGTAGTGGTATAACTTTGGATAACTCTATGAACAAGGTCTTCTTCAATTTCCTAAATATAAAATTGAGAAAATTAGCAGTATCTATCTCCAGGATTGTTGTGTGGATCAAATGAAACAATATTTATAATGAACTTAGAGCAATGCCTAGTATGTAACATATACTTTAAAAATTGTTTCCTTTATATGTCCTAATTTCATTTTCAAAATAAATAATTTCCATATTTTACTTGATGAAAAGTTTTCTTGTTCTTATTGCACATATTCTGATGTTTAGAAATGTATCTACTTTTTTGAACACATGCACATTCTGAATGAAATATCTAAAGGAAAGAAAACTAACCTTTCTATTCTTTAACATCTTCTTTCCCTGTTTAACCAATTTAAAGTCTTCAGGGAAATATATTGTTGCTAATAAACAGAGAAGGGTTTGGCAAGAAGCCTCTGGATTTTGAGACTCATTTCCAGATCTATTAATGGTGTTCATAGAATTATTACTGATAAAAGTTCAAAATGTTGGAAACAAGAGTATCTTCTGTCTTTCATGTTTCTGCTAAAAAAACTTTTTCCCTTCCTGGAATAGATTTACTTCTCTTTACTTATCTATGAGATGAACAATAGAAAACTTTTTTCTATCAGCAAAAACCATGGACCAAGTGTTCACAGACCTGGTTTTCTGGCATCAAATAATGGATTACATTATATTTCAGTTATTTTCTTGCTAAAAGTTGCTATGCCTTGAATGTTAGTGAAATACACTCTGTCACATTTCGAAGAAGAAGGAAAAACATGTTCAGGTGAGGTTTGGGGACTTTTCAGAAATGAGCATGAGAGATTGCCAGAGAAGTGATAAAAAGAGCCATAGTAAAAGCAAGAGATTAGAAGATGAAAAAAGTGGTACCTCTGAAATCTGACCCCTAATCTTTGCCTCTCTCAAATTTTATTGATCTGTTATTTGGAACTTCATTTCATTAAAAAAGGTGCAAAATGATATTTATCATTTAGCACATAAACAATGGGTAATTTATTTTAAATGAAAAAACATACAATATAATTACATTATCAATTCTTAATATACTGTAGAAGATAACTTGTAGATCATTTTTAAAATAATGAAATGATGAAATAAATTAAATAATAAATATTTTAAATTAATACATGCAAATGCAGATCATAGTATCAAAAGATACGAAAGAAATGGCAGCATCCTTAGAGACCACCCAGTCCAACATCTTCATTTTTCAGATGAGGAATGGGGCACAAAGAGGTTAAGAGACTTGTTCTTCGGAATTTGAACCTAGGTCCTTTGACTCCAAATCTAGAAATCTAACAACCACACTAGCAGAAACAATTAACTTTCTTAAATTCTTCCTCTATTAAGTGGGATCTTTCCCATTGAGATGCTTTTAAATGAAGATAAATGGGCTTTATTGTTGAGACCTTTTATGAATTTTTTCATCAGGATTATCTGTTCCAATTTCTTGCTTTACTGTGAAGAATCACAGCAGCTTTGTAGCTTTTTGATTTTCATTTGGTTACTTTAATTACCTAAAGTGTGCCTTTTCTTTTTTCCCCAAGAGAAAAGCAGAACTATTAGCACTGTCCAACACGATGTATATGTTGTAGAAGAAGCATATTATTTTCTCCTCTTAGAGAACCATCAAAGTGATAACCTAGATTAGGAGAAGACTGTGAAGTCCAGAAAGTAGTGATAGAGAGATAGAGGATTTATTCTGTAATCTCAACAAGTGCATTTAAGGGGGGCAAAACAGAATATACCTCTTCCTACTTTCCACCTGAACCAATACCTCTGAAAGTCCCCCAGTCATCATGCCTCTTTCTTGAGCCAAAATTCTCTTACTTCTAACATGTCTGCCTGTGACAAAATTCTTGGGAACACATAATGGTCATTACTTGCATAATCCTAATGTGTAATGGACCTTATTGGAGTTTTTAAGTAGAGAAAATGGCCATTTATTAGGCATGTAGGGATTATGTTGGGTTATAAATTGTATTAAATGGCTGTTGAAGTTCCTTTCAATTCCAAAAGTATCTGGTTCTCTGATTTTGTGATTAGTGATTCTACGAATTGGCTTCATGAGACCCTGGTAAATGCTTTTCACCATTATCATTTAATTTATCTTAGCTTCCAGAATTTCTACTTGGGGTTTTGATTATAACTGAAGAACTATACATTTTTATTTAGGCCTCTCTTCTCAACTTACGTTTTTCTCATAAACTTATCTGATTCTTTTAAGTTCTCTATCTTACTTGTAAAATATCTCCATTTTATAAAATAGTCATTTTTCTGTATTGTTTTGAGGAACAAAAGAGGTAGTGTATATAAATTGCTTTTTCAGACTTTAAAGTGAAATAAAATACTAAGAAATATTATCATCTCTGTTTCTTCAGATTACATTGCTTTTATTTAACTGTATAAATTGTATACCACTCCTTTAGTAGATTATAGATATGGTCCTTGAAGGGTAGGGACAGTTTTTTTGGCTTTGTTTTATTTTGTTTCAAGGTTTTAGCTTTGGTGTATCTCACAGTGATTTTTATACAGAATTTGGTTTATTAGTGTTTGTGGAAGTTTAATACTATACACTTCCTCTCTTTTTCCTTACTATCCAGAAAATACCTTTTCCTTGGGATGTCCCACAGTTAGGGCTGTGCATTGAGGTGAAGCAGAGGAAACAGAGCTGTATCACATTTATAATTGCAGGGAAATCCCTCATAAACTAGGCATGTCCTGCACACTCGTACAGACACTTATTGAATGCACAAGCACAGTTTATAAGGGATTTCCCCCAGTCAGAGGTAAGGCAGATTTCTGACTTCTCCCTTTTCTTACCACAAATCCCTAGTAAAGAAATATTTTCTAAATCTTCATTCCAAAGGATATCTCAACATCTTTATTTTAACCTTATTTCATATATTACCATTCAATATTATTTACATATCAGAAATTGTAATACAATATCTGAATGGGAGTTAGTTTGGACTAGAACAAACTAGGTTGTGTCTTCTCTTGTGTTCTGCCCCCTAGATGATACTAGCTCTTAGATTAGAGACTTAGACAAAATCCATTATGAACTCTGAGAAGTGAAAAATCAGTGCTAATAGAACTGCTGCTCCTTCCAGTCTTTTTTGCCAGCTCATTAATGCTAAATACTGTGCTTATCTCAAATTTCTATTTTTATAGTGTTGGGAATCTGAAGTCTAAGAGTAAAACAGTATTTTTTAACAAACGTGCTACTTGTTGATGGTATTGAGAATGTTGCTAAATATTCATGAAAATTAGAGTGAAAATAAAGGTCAATTGGTCACTGCATCTCCTCTACTTAATTGCATTCCTTTAATTTTGAGATGATAAATATATGAAGTTTTTAAGTTAACAATGTGCAAAAGGCTTTTGCTTATTTAATATAACCAAATTTTTCACTATTCAAAATACAGAGCAGTGTTATCACATTTGTCATTTTCAAAGTTGCTCTGGGAGCATGAATGTAAACTTCTCATCAAAAACCAGAGATTTTAATCCTGACCAGAAGAATGCTGAGGGGGGAATGAGGTTGCAAATAAGAGATAGTGGCATCTTTAGGTCTTTAAGCCCTTGAAGAGTCAGGAGGGAAAAGGGGAAAAAAGGAACATACTAAAAACTTTATAGGAATTTGAAAATGCATGGTATCAATCAATAACTAGTGCACATTATATAATCTTTAATATATAACAAAGAATTTCTAGGAGTACTAGGATTTATGTTCAAGGGGGAAAAATCTCATTACTTTAATGCCAATAAAGAATATGCAGAGAAAAATATGTAATTTGGGTCATTTGTATTCAAATAGAAGTTGCATTGGTTAGCAAAGTAACACTTAATTTGGATTTAGAAACCTTTTTCTGCTCTTCACTACCTTTGAGACTTTGAGCAAATTTGTTAAAAATTCAGAGCCTTAAATCCCCCATTTATAAAATGAGCAGATCTCTAAAATTGCATGAATCTCTAAATGAATAATCCTTTAATCCAATATATTTTCTGTTTTGTTAAAAATTATAAAAATATCAAATATAAAAATACAATAAGGAAATGGTGCAACTGTGCAGAGTAATTTCCACATTTCTTTGCTTTTGGTTTTGTAAGGAAGTGGGGTTAAGTGACTTACCCAAGGTCACACAGCTAGGTAATTATTAAACATCTGAGTTCAGATTTCAACTCAGGTCCTACTGATTCCAAGACCGGTGCTCTATCCACTGTGCCACCTAGCTGCCTCCCCCATTTCTTTTAACATATAAAGTCTCAGTCATGGCTGGAAGAAAGGGTATAAACACTGAGTGAGAAAATTCATGTATAATGAACAACATTTTTTTTAAATCTGTACTTTGAATATCTCCCAGTGTTTAGCACAATTCAAATACATAAGACAACTATTTCATAAAGATCTATTTAATTGAAAAAAAGCAGTAAAATCAGCATCAAATGATTGCTCAAATCAGCATGTAGTCTGTGGTACTTTGCCCAAGGTTGTGGGTGTGATTTTTGAGGATATTGTAGATTACATTTTACAGCATGTTCTAAATCTACTGTTCTCTTCCTCAAACAAGAAAAAACAAAATTAATTCTTTCACTCTCCTTTAATTTACAAGGAAAAGAATGAACAAAAAGAAAATACTTTGTTTTTACATGAAACAGGCAGCTGTAGTACAATGTTTGATTGTCCAGAAAGGGTGAAGTCAATGTGTAAATCTTTTGGAGAAATGCCAGTGCCTAAGAGACATCACTACTCCATTCAATGATAACAATGCTTTCTGTGATACATTTACTTTGGCAGGAAGATTTTTGCTTTGAGCTTTGTGCAATGATGCAATACTCATCAATGCAACTGCTTTACAAGAGTGACTACATTAAATTTGTTTTTATTTGTCAAACTAATACCTACTTAGGTTGCATTCCAGTAATCTAAGTCCTTTAATTCTATGGCAGGAAATAGGGAGAATAGGTTTAAAAAATGCAGTCTAAACCATTTTTGAAACGTTCTAATTTTTAGAAAGTTTGCAGTAAAACCAAACCTTGCTTTTTTCTTTTAACTGTTATCCATTTCCCCCTAGTTCTAGTTATGGAAACTAGAACATGTCAAATCACTTCCTCAGAAACCTTCCTCACAAGGCTTTTAAATTGTTGAAGAGCAAGCACTATCATGTCTATCCTAATCTTGTCACCTTCAGACCAGTTGTTCCTAACACTTTTAGTCATGCTTCTTTTCTTCTTTATCTTTCATTACATGGCTTTCTCTTATTTGTTTTGTCTTCAATTATAAGGCCCTTCTTAAGATGTAGATTATTGAAATTTAATACTTCAAAGTGATCAGGATACTATGCCTCCTTTAATATAGAATAATATTTTACTTTCTGTTTTCTTTGTCATTTTCATTTTGAAACTGTAATATTATATTCTCAAATTATTTTCACATGAGCTTTTGCATCACATATCAACATGTGAAGTTGGTTTGTTAAACACAAATATAAATCTTTATATTTATCATTTTTAAACGTCATCTCATTTTAAATTCAACATTCTATCCTACATTGAATCTGTTACTGCTTCCTTTGTTATTAAATGTGCTAATAGCACTGCAAACTCCATGTCATCTGAAAATGAGTTTTATTTATGTATTTACCCAAGTCATTGGAAAGAAAAAAAATAGTAGATGTAGATTTCAGTGGCACTTTATTAAAGACAATTAAAAATGTTTTATGTCATAAATTAAGACAGCTCTGAATGCCTATAATTGCACCTCACAATTATCCATATTTTCTATCATAATCACAACAAAGGATTTCATCTTCTAAACACCCTTTAGTTAAATATCTTGACTAAAATGTAACCTCCAGGAGTTAAAAAAATAAAAATCATTAAATATTTGAACTGATCAGAGCAGATTAAGGCAGTACTATCACCTTTTCTTTTCTTTTTTTTGGGGGGGTGCCCACACAACTAAATAATTATTAAGGGTCTCAAGTTGTGAATTTGCTTTCGTTTTTGTTTTTTTTTTTTGCAAGGCAATGGGGTTAACTGACTAGCCAAAGGTCACACAGCAAGGTAATTAAGTGTCTGTGGTCAAATTTGAAATCTATGCCTCATGACTCTGGGGCCAGTGCTCTATCTACTACTATGCCATATAGCTGCCCCTCATATTCTTTTTCTTGAAAACTCTGTTTATCCAAAAGAAAAGCCTACACATCCATATTATTTTATATTAATTTTAACATATTATGCTCTTAATAAATATTGATTTTGCATTCAGTGAAACTTCTCACATCTTTTTCTGACAAACGTATATGTAACCACATTTTCCTTATCTTTCATTTCTTAAGTTGATTGACGTCAAATATAAGGATATGTTTGTTTCAAAGTAGATTGATCAATGTTCAAGACAGCAAGACAGCAAGTTCTTTTTCGTTTTGTGGTTTATGTGGGTGTGTGTGTGTGTGTGTGTGTGTGTGTGTGTGTGTGTGTGTGTGTTGATCCTGATTTCATCATCTGCTTTTATATAGTTTAGGGCAGAGATGTTCAAAATGTAGTCCATAGGCAACCAGAAGTGAGATTTTATGCAGCCCCCTGTAGCTTTGCCAAATGTTTTAGTAAATAATGCCAAGTTATCTTAGATATCTCACTAAAATCCCAAATCAAAATATACTATTAATTTAATTAAAATTTTTTAAATTAAAGTTGGACAATTCTGGCTTAGGGCAAAGAAAATTTCTCTGGGCCACTTCATTGCTGATCTACAATCATAAATATGGAGTTAAAAGAGGCTCACAAGTCACTTAGAGCAATCTTCTCCTTCTAGAGAAGAGAAAAGTGTAACTTAAAACTGATGACAGAGATAAAAATCATCAGAAACTGAAGTTGAACCCAAGTCTTCTAACTCTAGAGCTAAGTTTCTTTCTACCATAACTTCCTTTTGACAATTCACTATAAGTGGTATTTCTATCACTTTATTCCTAGGAATTATTCATTTAGTTCTTCTAGAAGGATAAAGAATATTTTGCTAGAACCTGTGGTATATGTATGTCATGGAACATTATTGTTTTATTAGAAACCAGGAATTCAGGGAAGCCTGAAGGGATTTACATGAACTGATGCTGAACAAGATGAGCAGAACCAGAAAAACACTATACACCCTAACAGCAACATGGGGGCAATGATCAACCTTGATGGACTCGCTCATTCCATCAGTGCAACAATCAGAGACAGTTTTGGGCTGTCTGCAATGGAGAATACCATCTGTATCCAGATAAAGAACTGTGGAGTTTGAACAAAGTTCAAGGACTATTCCCTTTAATTTAGGGGAAAAAAACCCCTTGATATCTTATTGTCTGATCTTGCTATCTCTTATACCTTGTTTCTTCCTTAAGGATATGATTTCTTTCTCATAACACTCAATTTGGATCAATGTACAACATTGAAAGAATGTAAAAACTGACAAATTGCTTTCTGTGGGGGGGTGGGGGAGGGAAGTAAGATTGGGGGAAAATTGTAAAATTCAAAATAAATAAAATCTTTTAATTAAAGTGAAAAAAAGAATATTTTGCTAGAATATGTGCATTGATTATTTGTCTATCTCTTTTCACCAAAGTACCTGTTGTTGTTTCAAATATTACTTATAAGACTTTATTTACAGTTATAGTAATACTCTTTCCATTTACTGCAGTACACCAATGCCCCAATTGGAAACTTTAAACTATATTACAACATAAGTTTTGTTCTATTTTAGATTTGCTGTGTCATATTTTTAGGCATCTTAAAAGTCAACCACATTAAAATATAGTATGCTACTTTTTTCATATTGGTTTGGGAATTGTTTAAAATTTGCTCCATATTTAGAAGCTGACAGAAGGATTTTATAATCTTACATGCTCATTTGTCAGTCATTCAGTCCAAATTAACTCCTGTACTTCAGGAAAATGTGTAAATAAATTTCTGTCCAGGAAAGATGAAAAATCATAATGAATCAGATTTCAGATTGTACTGATTCATTGAAACACACCTTTTAAAATAGTATTAATATTTTTTAAACACATATGGCAAGGGGATAATTATAAAATTAGTAATTTAGGCTGCAAATGCATATTTATATGCATACATATGAATATTCTTATTTCTATTATCTTAATTCCATTACACATAATCCTACAAGGGATATATCAGTGTAGTTAGACTTAGAGTAACAATATTTATTTACATTTTAAACAGCAGAAAAATTGCTAGTCCTAGGAGAAGCAATGATCTTGTTGGCTGAATTCAGATTTATTTCTTTTTTCTAACTTAAACATACATATGAAAGAACAGGAGAAGATTGGGGTTGGAAAACAACAGGAGAAATTCTGGGTTAGAAAACTGATAATCCTCAAATGCCAGAGTTGTTTGGTATTATATCCTTTTTGGCAAATAGACCTTATATGGTTTAGATTCTGTTTAGAGATTAAAATAATGAGATGTGAGTATAAGTGGCCAACCCTTAACATCTTATTTGTCTGAATATGCCTACTTTAAAATACTTAGAGAGCATCTAATAATAAAGTTAATTTTTCATTTATAAGGGGAATATTTTAATAAACTGAACATAGAATAGCAATTTATATTTCAAGAATTTAAAAATCTGAAACTGAGAAATTGAGAGTTTGTAGTGTTGAATAGACATCTGGGAAAAAGAAGTAGAGTAAATATTTTTTATTATCTATTATGATTTATTATTAAAAAATGAGTAAAGTTAACATATTTGCTATTGGGTATTATCTACTGCTGAAGAGAGAATGGCAAAGATATTTCTCTCACTTGTCTATTTTTAATGAGAAGTAGAGAAGAGGCCTTCACATAAGTAGTCAATCAATGAATATATATATATAGTCAATCAATGAATATACAAATGTGCATATATATATATATATATGTATATATATATATATATATATACATATACTATATATATATATATATATATATATATATGTTAAGTGCCTACTACATATCAGGCACTCTGCTAAGCACTAGTATCCCAAAAATAGGTAACTGGTAGTCTCTAGCTCAAGGAGCTTCCAATCTAAAGGGGAGAAAACATGAAAACAAATATACACTATAAACTATATACATGATAAATGGGAATTAATAAAGGGAAAACATTGGTTAGGAATGACTTTCTCTAGAAGGTGGAATTTTAGTTGACCATTAAAGGAAACAGGGAAGATTGGTTGTCAGAGCAGGTGAAGGAAAGCATGCAGAAAGTTTGTCCAGAATCAAGAGATGGAGTGTCTTGTTCTGGAAAAGCCAGTAGGCCAGTATCACTGGATTGAAGAGCCTGTGTTTGGGAACAGGTTTAAGAAGATTGGAAAAGCAGAATAAGGCAAGGTTATGAAAAAGTTTGAATGCCAAACAGAGCACTTTCATAGAGTTATTAGTACACTACAGAGTTTATTGGTTTGATTATTTAAATGTTTATTCCTGATTTTTAGGAAAATCACTTATTTGCTGAATGGAAAACAGAATGAAATGGTTAGAGATGTGGGGACAAGTAGGCTATTTCAATAATCAAGTTATGAGCTGATGAAGGCCTGCACAAGAGTAATGCAATAGGAGAGAAAGGTGGATATTTGAGAAATGTTGCACAAGTGAAATCAGCCCGCCTTGCAAATAATTTGACCATGGCAGGGAGTGAAGTGTGGATCTGTGAGAGAAGATAGTGAGAGGCTCAGAATGACTCCTAGTGTGTGAATTTAAGGACTGAGAAGATGGTGCTGCTTTCTACAGTAACAGGAGAGATGGGAACATGCAAGGAAACGAGGTGGCAGGAAGATAATAAATTATTTTATGGACATGATTGAATTTAAAAAGTTTATAGGACATCCAGGTGTGGATGTAGCTGAGAGACTGGAAAAGAAAAGGTACACTTGAGCATCATTAGCATAGAGATTAGATTCTTGAGAACTGAATGACTTTACCAAGTGAAGTGATAAAGACAAAGAAGAGAAGAGGGTCCAGGACAGATTCCTGAGGAAAACTTATGTTTAGAGGAAATGATTTGAAGGAGGATCCAGCCAAGATGGTCTATGAAAGAGCAATCAAATAGGTAAATGAAAACAATGAGAGAGTGGTGTTCTCAAAATCAAAAGAAAAGAATATGAAGAAAGAGAAAGGGATTGCTAGTGCTCAATGCTGCAGAAATGTTAAGGAAAATGAGGGTTGAAGAAAGGTCATTGAATTTGACAAATAAAGGATCCTATGTAATGTTGGAGAAAGAATAATGATAGTGGTAGAATGGTAAGGTCAGAAGTCAGATTGAATGGTATTAAGAAGAATGTGAGAAGAGAGAAAGTAAAGGTACCTATCTTACGATTTTCAATAAATTTAGCTAGAAAGTACAGAAGACTTATTGGAAGAAAGTTAAGTAGGATGGAAGAATTAAATGAGGGTGTTTTCAAGATGAGAAAGATATGGGTATGTTTGTACATCACAAGAAATGGACAAATAGAAAGGTAGTGATTGGAAACAGATGAAAACATGGGAATGATGAAAGGAGCAATCTAATGAAGGAGAGAAAATGATGTGAAATAACTTGAACAGGGAGATCGGTTAATATTTTAAGGAGTAAGGTCATTTTATCATATAAGAAGAGGTGATGGAGGAGAAAGTGTCAAAATGTACTTGAGTGACAGAAGAAAGGCAAAAAATGAGAAGAAAGAATTTCTGATACATGACCTTAAAGTTCTGTGAAATAGAAAGCAATGTTCTCAACTGAGATAGTGGGAGCAAGTTGATCCATAGTAACTTTGGGGACTGATGAAAAGGTATGGAAGAGCTGTTGTCAAGAATGAGAAAGTGAGCTGAAAATGGAGGTCTAGTAAAAGTGTTGCCTAGTAGTAGTTTCTGTAAAGTACTAATCCCAGTTAACTAATTTTTTTCAAAATTATGAATAACAGAGAATAAGCCCAGTTGTCTAGCAGAGGTTTCATGCCCAGTGTGTGAAACAGAATAGAACAGATAGATCATTTGAGGAATTGATGCATCTATTGAACTAAGAAGATGTGAAAAACTTAAATTCCCAAAATAAAAAGAGCACATAGCTCATTTCAAAAGAGCTGTAACTTGCTCTGTTCATCTACATTCCATGCAAATTTGCTAAACTGTCCTTTGTCTTTTAGTGTGTAATTTCCCTCTCTTCAGGAAATGATATTATTTGATATTTAAGGGACAATGTTATTGAGGTTTAAGGTTGAAATATTCTGTAAATATTACATTTTACTCTGTATTTTTTGCAAATGTTGTAGCTGAATTGTTAATAGGACATGCACCAGTCAGGGTTCATGAACTAGCTATCATTACTGGAAAGAGCAGTTCACAAAGTTTATTTTTTAAAGAAGTCTATGCCTTAAGAGAAGCAATTTGTGGATGGTCCTCTGTGAAATCACTATGAACCTCCAAAATGGATCCAAATGGCATTAATGACCCAATCGGTCTCAACTAAGAGAGATGCAGACAGTTAGATAAAGAAATGGAGATATTTTCCATAATTCAGTTACTCAGTAGCCTAGAATGAGGATTGAATATGGGAAGCTTAGCAACTCTAAATTTATTCTAAAGAAATGCCAGACTTATAGCATGGAAACAATGTAAAGACTAACAGACTGCCTTCTGGGGCAGGGTGAGGGGTGCCAGAAGTGAGATTAGGGGGAAAATTGTAAAATAAACAAATAAATCGATTAATTAATAATAAAAAAAGAAATGACAGACTTGAGTCTAAGAAACTAGGAATTTTCTTACTCAGAGTAGTATATCGGGAAGGAGAGTTTTAAATCTTAATATTTCTCATTTATCTATTTTTCACCTCTCCCTCTCCAAATCTTTTTGTTATCCATATATATTTAATATCTTAAAATATATCACAGGGAAAAAGAGAGTTCAAAACCAAGCTTGTAAACTGTATGGTATCCACTGCTTCAATTAATATGGTTTTATAGCTTTATATAAAAATACAGCAAAGATTCCACTATTAGCACCCAAGAGTACAATTTTCTGAGCTGATTGCAGCATTATAAGTTTACTATGAGCAAAAAATTATAAGGATAAATGGCAGCCTCTTTATTATCTATAGAATACAAAAGTTTGCAGTTATTAATATAGGTCTAAATTGCATGCAATATTTCTTACCATATAAGATATAGTTGAAAGGAAGGTCTTTCTTTCACAGTTTGCCATCATGAATAATTAGAGGTTTTTTAACTGATGACATACTCTCTGCTAGTGTAACTACACTTAAAGGCTTTTCACCCGCCAGTGTTTATGCTCTACTGAAAACCATGTTCAATGTTATAGCCACTTCCTTATTTTCTTAATTTAATTATCTCTATTAAAACTCACATTCATTACCTTTATAGCTCCTTAAATATATCTGTGAATTAACTTGGAATTATTTTGCATTAACAGTGAAGAAATAACAAGGTTCTGTGACCCAGGAATGTACGGGAAAAATTCAGCAAATTGACCACTATGTCATGAAATTTCAAAAGCTGTATGTAGCCTTTTGAATAGTACATATTAAAGTATAAGAGATTTGCTACCTATGAAGGGGAGAGTATTATTCTCTTTTTCTGATTCTGGACTTGTATCATTATGGGCATAGAAAATTACTTTCATTTTAGAAATAGAGAAAATAAAGTCAGTCTTATTGATGCATGGATAATTGATGAAGGTTGTCTAGGAGGAAGCACTCCTAAGGAGGGGGACTTGCAAAAACTGCTAGGGTTCACTTATTTGTGAAGAAATCACAAGGGTATAAGAAAACCCAAGAGTGTAAGCAAAAGCAATACATTTTAATTCACTAGAAAAAAAAAGTCACAAGTTAATTTGCAGAGTTCTGTAAAGAGACAGAAAGTAAAAGAAAGTGAATTTTAATAGTGGTAATGAAGTGAATAAAAGAAGGAAATGACTTTAAGCATGATCTGGTGAGAACATCCCAGTAAAACAGTTAAAGGAGAAAGAGGAACGGGAGAAGAAGAAAAGATAGTAACAGCCACAAGGAAGTAGACAGCGACTAATACATATGGGCTGAGATCAGTAGCCTGGATGGATTTTTTCAGAGATTTCTTGGGGGGGGGTCAGGTGGAGTTAGGGCAGAACTATGAGGAGTTAGGATTAGGGTGCTACAAGGGAGGAACTAAGGAGTGTGACATAGGATAGTAACCCTAGTATATCTGGAGGAGTTTAGTGCTGAAGTAAACTTTAGGAAATTATAGCACTTTAACTTGGAGGTGTCAATTTGACTGAGAGTTAGACTCAAGGTGTATAACACTGAAGAAATTTATATGATGCTTTTCTTGGTGAGATAACTTTGAGATGACTGGTAGGATTACCTACCAGTCTAGTATAGTCAAAATAAAAAATGGAGAAGGTTTAACAGTTTTAAAGATTAACTGTTTTAACACAATGAATGTTTGCTAGATATATTCCTTGTTTGCTAATAGCGGTTTGCTTGACAATACAAGGTCAATACAGAAATTAAAGTATTATAATGATACAGAAAAAAGTATTATCACATTTGTCTGAATTACAAATTTTGTCTCTAATACAGAAAGAAAAATTACAGTATTTGTCTTTCTGCCCAGAGTTCTATTGTTTCATTATCATTTATAACTTTAGAGAATTACTTTGTTCACCAAAAGATTAAGACTTGTTAACTTAGTAGTCAGCAACAGAATTTGCACCTGTGCTCCTCCTCTCTCTATAATGCCCTAAGGTTTCTCTGGGGAAAGGAGTACTCACATAATATGTGAGAGAAAGATAACTTGATCTAAGATCTTGAAGAAAAGTAAAAAGGAAATGATGTATATGTTCACTTACCTTTGAAGACAATGGGCCTTTCCATTTCAATAAATAATTAAATATTAACATTTTTTAAATGGACATATAGGGAACACCTAGAATCAAGTCTGAAAATAATTGAGAGTTCATACCATTTAAATCTGAATTATTTCATCTTTTTTTCCTTTTTTTCCTACAAAGCATGGGGTTAAGTGACTTGTTCAAGGTCACACAGCTAATAATTATCAGGTGTCTAAGACTGGAGTTGAACTCAGGTCCTCCAGACTCCATGGCTGGTGCTTTATCCATTGTGCAACCTAGCTGGCCCTATTCCAATCTCTTGTCAACATTGGATACTTTAGAAGTATTTAAATCATTTAAAATATTCTAGTCATTAAAAAAACTCATTATTCATACAAAAAGAGTTAAGAGGTAAAACTAGTAATCAAAGTATGTATTTCGTAGTTAGAAACCATGATTCAAGTCTCAGTATCCAGTATGAGTTACAAATAAAAGTCATTCAACAAATTTTAATTAAATTCATCAAAAGTGAATAATCATTTGAAAGTTTCAGCCTTGCATCGCTATTAGGGAAAAATAAAACTGCTTCACTAAAGTATTCATTTGATTCTGACTGCAATCCCAAAGAATTTAAAATCCCATTTCCTGTGAAATTTCAAGAGAAGTGGTTATTTCATTACCTCTAATAATGTACGACTTAGAAGAATTAATTTCATAGGCACATGGAGAATTCATTTTAAATCTGATTTGTTTAGTTCTAACCATGTCTATATGTGTGTGTGTGTGTGAATGAAACTTAATTTAATTTCATTCATTAAAGTCAGTTTTATTTATTTTTTATTTTTATGAAGTCTAGAAATAGGCATTAGCAAATTTTCATATGAAAATTATCACTCCCTCCTCACTATAGACTATGTCTTCAGGGACATTAAGAAAGTAAATGTTAAGAAGTCCAATGTTATGGAAAAAAACATTTGAACACAGGAGTTTGAACTGTGTGTCCTGAAACACTCCTGTCTTCACATACTAGAGATGATTAATGCATCACTTTCTTTAAAAAAAAAAGAATTAGAGTTCATGAAAAAAAAGTTATTGGAGTCACTTAGAAATTGATATAACTGAAATATTGGGGTAGGGAGGTGAAAATTGTGTCCCCACAATAGAATGTAATTATTAATCTTTCCATTTTCTCTCCTCAGATTTAAAAGATTATTTCATGTTCATTGTTGCTCACTTAATTCATTTCTATGTGACTCTTTGTGACCCATTTGGGATTTTGATATACTGGCCAAGAAAAGAATGTATATTTAGTTATAAAAGGAGAGAGATATGTGATCTTTGAATGTATGGTCAAACACAAATGCCCTTTATGCTTCTAACCTCCTCATGCCAATCTTCTGGCTAAAATGTTGAAATATTTGTTTGTATGAATGTCTATTTGTACAAGTATGTAATTTTTAAAAAATGAAGATGGATTTATTTCATCATCTCACTAAAGTGCATAGTTTGAATATCTTTTGCTATATAACCCAAAATTAGCCCTTTCATTAAAGGAAAAGAATGATTTATTCAGTGATCAAGGGACAATGACTCAATTACTCAAGAGTATCCAGACACCCTCTATAGACTTTCATTATGTAGTGAGGACCTATTCAGAAAGAAATTCAATCTACTAGTTATCAGATTATTGGTCAATGCAATTTAATGTAATAACTTTTTCCACATTTTGAATTACAGTAATAGGAAAGTATTTGTCAAGTGGTTAACCTTGGTTTGCTTTTGTGAGGCTCTTTATCTGAGGAGGAGTGAATTTGATTAGTTTTTCATCTTTTCAATTTAAAGTTCCTCAAGGTAAAATAATAACATGGCATCTTTATATTTTTATAATAACACTTTTTATCCTAAGATTCCAAAGTAAAAACACTGAATTGTAAACCATACATATTCTGAGAGAATAAGTAGTCCTTATTTGTATCAGCCAAGCTAATTCTCCGAGAAAGAAACTGAGACATGGAGAAAATGTAAAGCCATATGGGACCCTTTTATGGAAAACATTATTTTTATCCATGGACATTTTGTCTAAGCATTAACTAACTCCAACTAATTCATATGTGTTTTTGTTTTCAATTATATGTTCCTGAGATATGCATATTGATTTCATAATTTCAACACTTTATATTCATTTCTGATTTTCCTTCTCCTAATAGTCAATGATTCCTATCACTATAACTCTTTTTCTCTCCTCTTCATCCTGAAGGAACCTCTAAATTTGACAAGGATGGGGTGGTAGGAGAGGGGGATTTGCTATTGAAAATAATGCTTAGGAATGAGTGTTGTTTGCAAAAATACATAAGATGGATTCAAATTCTACCTCTGATTTTTATTATCTGTGTTACATCTATATAAATTTAAAAATATATGTGCTTATACACATATATATGTGCACTCAGTTCTAAAGATTTGAATAATTATTGTACACAAATTCACACACATTCACACACAGAGCACTAATCATCCTCTGAAGTCTGTCACCACTATCTTGTCAAAGGTATGTCATCTGGATATCCCTTATGATTCTAAAACTCAACTTGTCTAAAATGGAATACTTTATAGTGGGTCTCTTTTACTTCCAGGCATTCAATTTTATAGCCTTAAAATGAGACAATTTTTACTTATCCCTCATTCCCTCATATACAATGAATTGTCAAGCCTTATTAATTCTATATAATAGCAGTAGTATGTATTGCTTTACTTCTACTCATACAACCATTCCCCAGAGCTTATCAATTCTTATTTATTTATTGTACCATTATAAATACATTTTATGAATTCTGAAATTATTAAAAAAGACACCACTACCCAATAAGTTTTACAATGACAAATTTTCTTTCTTTCCTATAACACTTTGACTTGATGGCTCCTTTGCTTCAAAACATTTTACTTTTTGAAAAGTTTTTCATTTAACTCTCTTCATGTAAAAGGAGGAAATAAGATTTGTAGACAGAAACAACAGAAAATGAATTAGAAGTTCAGCACAAGTAAGCTAGGAAATTCTATTATCCCTGCATTTATCCTTATTTAATTCCTGATCCATGTATTCAAAGGTATTTAGGTTTCTCTTCATCCTATATTGTACTCATATAATACTTTTGTCTCTCTGTTTTCTTAAGTAAAAACTGTAACAAAATATGTTCCCCTAAGGTCACTAAAACTCTTTAGAGAGTTCTAAAAGAAGTCAATTTTTTGGGTTGAGGTTATAAATATAACTTTCCAGATGTAAATGAAGATTGGGACCCAAGGAGGATAGTAAGGGGGGAAAAAGGCACATATCTCTTTATATCGTTTCATTACAGTGAGTGTTCCAGTTATGATTTGCATCCTAATAGTAGATTCTGAGGTTAGATTAGAAGTGGACATTACTGTTTTGTTTTGTTTTATTTTTCCTTTCTCAATATTCTAATCCAGAGAAGTACAATTTAGCATCAATAGAAAACCTCCAATTCTATTATAAAGTTAGTTCCCTTATTATCTCAAGAATCTTATTCAAAAACCTAAATGCCTAAAACTACATGAAATGCACTGATGTATATTTAAATATAGTCAATCAATGGTAAATATTTTTAAAGAATCCATTGTAGATCAATTTCTGTAGCTGATATAAGAAAGTAAAAAAAAGTTACAAACAAAAAAATAATAACAGCAACAGCAAAAATAAAAATAGTCCCTACTATCATTTTTCTGATAGTCTAAAGTGGACATAATACATACATACAAACACACATACATACATACACACATATAAAGCATAACTATAATTGACATACTATACCATAGCTATAATATAAATAAAGAAGCTAAGAATAAAACATGCATAATAATTAAATACAAGGTAGTTTGAGAGGTGGAAGCATGTGAAAGGAATGCTTCTTATTTTAAAAAAAGAGAATTCCTCTTTGAGACAGAGATGAAGTAGACTATAGTAGACTGGTAGGTAATCTTACCAGTAATCTCAAAGTTATCTCACCAGGAAAAGCATCATATAAATTTCTTGAGGGTAATACATCTTGAGTCTAACTCTTAATCAAATTGACACCTCCAAGTTAAGGTGCTATAATTTCCTAAAGTTTAGTCAACACTAAACTCCTCCAGACATACTAGGTTTACTATCCTATGTCACACTCCTTAGTTCCTTCCTTTGTTCCACCCTAATCCAAACTCCTCCTAGTTCTGCCCTAACTCCACCTGACCCCCCCCCCCCACAAAGATCTCTGAAAAATCCTCCATCCAGGCTACTTATCTTAGCCCATATGTGTTAATCTTTGTCTACTTTATTGTGGCTGTTACTATCTTTTCTTCTCCTCCCCTTCCTCTTTCCCCCTTCTTAACTGTTTGACTGGGGTGTTCGCACCAGACCATGTTTAAAGTCATTTCCTTCTTTTATTAACTTCATTATCACTATTAAACCTCACTTTCTTTTCCTTTCTCTCTCTTTACAGAACTCTGCAAATTAACTTGTGATTTTTTTGTGCAGTAACCTGTGAATTAAAATGTATAGCTTTTTCTTCCACTCTTAGGTCTTCTAATGCCCTTGTGATTTCTTCACAAATAAGTGAACCCTAGCAACTTTTGCAAGTCCCCCTCCTTGGGGGTAGTCCCTTCTAGACAACCTTCATCAATTCACCATGCATCAATAATACTGACTTTATTTTCTCTATTTCTAAAATGAAAGTAATTTTCTGTACCTATAATGACACAAGTCCAGTTTAGAAAAAAAGAGAATAATGCTGTCCCCCTCATAGATAGAAAATCTCTTATACCTTAGTATATACTATTAAAAAATATAGTTATAAAAAATCTTGATATAGTGTTCAATTTGCTGAATTTTTCTTACATTCTTGAGGCACAGAACCTTGTGATTTCTTCACTATTAATGCAAAAAAATTGCAAGTTAATTCACAGAAATATATAAGTAGCTATAAAGGTAAAGAAAGTGAGTTTTAATAGAGTTAATTAAGTTAAGAAAATAAGGAAGCAGCTATAACATTGTAGCATGGGTTTCAGAGAGTAAAAGTTCTGGCAAGTGGAAAGTCTTCATTTAACTATAGCTATCTTTGATTTCTTGGTCTGAAATCTATATATGCATATCCTTTGTTTATTTACCTTGCTGGCTAACTTATATGTTTCCTCATAACTAATACTTGTCTCACAAAAAGGTTGAAGAGGTAGGAGACAAAGATGACAAGCTGTCCTTTATTTTACAAAATGCCAAAGCTTAAATATCCTCTTAGTACCTGGTTTTACCCCCAATTGTGGAATTCTCCAATTAGCAAATCAAATAAATGTTTCCCAGCTAGTGGACTGCAGAAGGAAACAATTACTTCCCCAGTCTAGTACTTCTCACACAAAGATGCTATTCACTAGTTTAGAGTTAAAGACAATGCTCTGGGAAGTGCATAAACAGGAGGAACAGATAAGAAGATCCAGAGAGTGGATCCAGAAGATTAGGCCAAGGGTAAACCTGAGCAAGAGGACCACTAAGCCATTCCCAGACACACAATGACCTCTCTGTGACCTTCAATAGTCTTACAACTTATCAGTTGGGGAAATGATTTGTGTTTTTTGTAAATTTTACTCAAATCTTTATATTTGGGAAATGATGTCCTTATTAGATATAATTGCAAACTTTAATTTTCTGCTTTCCTTCTAGTTTTGGTTACTTTGGTTTGTTTGTGTAAAATATTTTTAATTTTTATAAAGTCAAAATTGTTTATTTTATATTTTCAATGCTCTCAATATCATATTTGGTCCTAAAATCTTTCCATATCATAGTTTTGATAGGCAGAATTTTCTGTGCTTTCCTAATTTGCTTATGATATCACCATTTATGTCTGTTGTACCCAGTTTTATCTTCTCTTAGTGTTGATATAATAGGTATGCTAGGTCCATCTCTCAAAGAGATTTTTTTTTAAAAAAAGAATCTTCCTCTACAAAAAATATTTATGGCAACATTTTTGTGTGGTTGATAAGAATTGGAAATTGAGTGAATGATCAATTGTGGAATGACTGAATAAAGGCATAAGATTTTTTGTCATATTATTTTAATATTAAAAATGGCAAGCAAGATAATTTCTGTAAAGCTTACATGAGCTGATTCAAAGTGAAGTGAGAAAGCAAGAAAAAATGTTGTACATAATAACAATAATAGGGTATAATAAAAAAAAAACTTTGAATGAATTAACTATGCTCAAGAATACAATGATCCAATGCAATCCCAAAGTACATTCAATGAAACACGCTATCTGCCTGAGTGAAAGAATATCTGAATACAGATTGAAGCATGGCATTTTTTCTTTTGTCCTTTTTTCTTTCTTTTCTTTCTTTGTTTTCATGTATTCTTGTTCAAAATAATTGATATAGAATTATGTTATTGCACATGAATAACATATCAAATTACTTATTATCTCAGGAAAGTGATAGGGAAGGCTAGGAGAGAAGTATAGAATTTGGAACTCAGACCTTTAAAAATTGTGAAATATTTTAATATGTAATTGGTAAAATATTATTATTTAAAAACATGCTTCATTGATGATCTAAATACTATATTTATTACACAGAGGAAGAAAAGTTGTTAAAATAAAAGGATAGCTTCCATTACATACATATGTGTATATATACACGTATACACACATGTCTATATCAATATATGCATTGCTATCTAGCTATCTATATCTATATATGTTATTTTAAATAAAAGGACAGGGTACAATGGTTAAAAATAATTTATGTGATAGTGCCTACCCATGATTAACAGTTTACAAATTAAAGTTGATGAGAAGAAAATAAATTAAAAAGGACAGATTGTAAAATGATATAGCAATGACAGGAAGAGATATAATAACAAAAAAGATTATAGAATTAAATGTGAGGTATCTGAATCTGATGAAAAATACTTATGTACACAGTGTTTAAAGCATGAAAGTAAAATTGAGTGGTGAAAAACTGGATGGTCTTTTTTTTGCTCTAGTATTAATGAGGATGAAGATTTTTCAATAATTCAGTAACAACCTCTAAGTATCTATTATGTGCACAGTTTCATGTATTCAAAGTATTCAAAGATAAACCTTGAAAGTATGGAACAGTGAACCAATTCTAGTAATATAATATTTAAAAGGAATAAATGCAATGTCCTCTATTTGTTTTTTTAATCAACTTCAAAACAAAAAGATGTCAAAGAATTTAACAATGAAATATAGTTATCATAATCACCTTTGCAACTTTAGGCTGAACAAATAAACCAGAGAAGTATGAATTTCTTTATATTTTAAACTGATGAACCTATATCTCTAGTAATTTGCTTACTTCAAGATGTCATATTTTAGGGGATTAAAACAGTAATATCTTGGAGGCTGATCAGAGGAAACAGTGATGAGAATGTGTTAAAGAAACTGGTATTATTTAATGAAAAAGAATAACTTGTGTTTAAGGAGAGTTTAACAATTTTCTTATATTTGAAGGACTGTTGCAAATTTAAGGGAAGAGATTTTTTACAGTTGTTCTTGGAATAAAAATGAAAAATGATAAGTAGAGATTTCAAAACATCAAGTTAAAATTTGAGGTAAGGAGATACTTTTCTAAGGTAAGAAACTGTCTAAACAGTTTATACTACAGGGTGTGGTTTGGGAAGGGGAGTGTGGGTATGAAGTGAAAATGGTATTAAACTTGAGGTTAGAAGATATAAAATTGAATTCAATTTTGATAGCCATATTATTTAAGGTGTATATTTCAACATGGATGACTTTCAGTGTCCTCATTCTTAAAGTGAAGATGGCAATAGTTTTGCTAAATACTGAGAAGGTAACATTTGCACTTAGTTTTGAAGCATGTATTTATAGTCATTTAACAGATAGAGATTATGGGAAGAACAAGTCCAGATTTAAAAAGGAATAAGAGAAAAGTTAAGAAATTCAAACAAAGATGAATATTCTATTTTGACTAGCATGGAGTGAGAAAATGGAAGAAGTATGAAAGGTGCCTAGAATATTAAGTTCTTGGCTGGAAGGCCAAGTAGTTTAGGTTTGTTTAATAGCTGATGCTTCTAATGAGGCACTTAGAGCATTTTAAAGAAGTTTTGTAAACTATAAACAGTTATTGAAATATAAGGTTTTTTTTATCATGACAAACAAGACAAAAATATAAGCATATAAATTCTTTCTTTCCTTCCTTCCTTTCTTTTTTCATTCTTTCTTTTTTCTTTCTTTTTCTTTCTTTCTTTCTTTCTTTCTTTCTTTCTTTCTTTCTTTCTTTCTTTCCTTCTTTTGTACCTTTTTGTTATATTAGTCAATCTGTTTGTCCATTTGTCAATTAGTCAACAACTTCAGAGTTGTTTTTATTTGTTTTACTTATTAGCAATCGAGCATTTTTCCATATATATGTATTGATAGATTTGATTTCTGTTCTGAAAAATGATTGTTTATATCCTTTGACCATGTATTAATTAGGGGATGATTGCTTTTCATTTTTTCCTGTTTTTTGACTTTTATATTTTATTTTATTTTTTCCCTGGTTACATTCAAAAACATGCTTCAGCATTCATTTCCAAAGCCTTGAATTTAAAATTCTTTTCTTTATTTTTATAAGTTTTTGCAAGGCAAATGGGGTTAAGTGGCTTGTCCAAGACCACCCAGCTAGGTAATTATTAACTGTCTGAAGTCAGATTTGAACTCAGGTACTCCTGACTCCAGGGCCAGTGCTCTATCCACTGCACCACCTAGCAGCTCCCTCCAAATTCTTTCCCTTGAATTATTCTTTTTTATTTTGTTGTTGCAAATTTGGCTTATTTGTCTACATGTTTATAGTATTTTATTTAAAAATTAGCATCTGTATTCATTAGGGAAATTGCTTTTTATTTTCCCTAGGAAATTAGATTTTTACAGAGACAGTTAAATTCAGTTTCTTAAACTTTTTACAAGGTAGAATAGACATACACATGCATGCACACACACACACACAGAGTGGCATTTTTCTTTTTTATGAATTTTTTTCAATTATTTATAGGGATAGTTTTTAGCATTCATTTCTGTAAAATTTTCTTCTTCTTCCCTTCCCTTCCCCATCACCAAAACAGCAAGAAATTTGATATAGGATATACATTCACTATCATGTGGCATATACTTTCATAATAGCCATACTGTGAAAGAAGAATCAGAACAAAAGTAAAAAGCTATGAGAAATAAAATATAAAAAAATAAAGGTGATAATAGTATGATTTGATCTATAATCTTATGCCATAGTTCTTTCTCTGAATATGGATGGAATTTTTCATCACAAGTCTTTTAGAATTTTCCTTGATCACTAAGAAGACCATTGTCTTTCATAGTTTATCTTCACAAATTGTGGCTTTTCCTGCATACATGTTCTACTGGCTTTCCTCACTTCACTTAGTACCAGCACATTAAAGGCTTTCCATTTTCCCCCCTGAAATCTATATTCTCATCACTTCTCAGAAAAAGTGCTCTTTTATATTCATATATCATAACTTGTTAAATCATTTCCTAATTTTTAGGCATGTCCTCAATTCCAATTATTCACTACCACATAAAAGTTACTTTAAATATTATTGTACTTGTGTATCTTTCCCCCTTTTCTGATCTCTTTGGGATACAGAGCTAGTACTGGTCTTGTTAAATCAAAAGGTATACACAATTTTATAGCCCTTTGGGCATAGCTCCAGACTAGTCTCCACAATGGTTGGATCAGTTCACAATTCCACTGACAGTGAATAAATATCCCACTTTTCCTACATCCCCCCTAACTTTTATCATTTTCCTTTTTTTATCATATTAGCCAATCTGATAGGTATGGTACCTCAGAGTTGATCACCTAAATCACCTAATGATGATTTAGAACATTTTTATATGTCTATAAATAGATTTAATTTCTTCATCGGAAAGCTGCTTGTTAATATTTTTGACCATTTATCCAATTTGGGAATTTGTGTGAGTCATATGACTGAGCACAGAAAGCTGATCAATGACTGTCATTTTTCTCAGATATAGGAAATCCTAAATGTAGTCTTCTACAATTTATTGAGTTTTATAGATCTCCAAAGGGAGAACTGAAAGCAATTTCCTTGCTATTTTTCTAATTAGATTTATGGTTTAAAATGTTTATAGTATAGAAGAGTCAATAATCAGAGTCTATCCTTGGTAAATTTAGTTTACTTCTGCACTCTTTGAATTCTACTGATAGAATTATAGGATCATAGATTTAATTTTATAAGTAATCTCAAAATCCATCTTGTCCAAACCCCTCATTTCATACATGAGAACATTGAGAAGGAGGGTGTTAAGTGGCTTGGCATAATCATAGCTAATCTATATTTGAGATAACTTATAGACTTTTTGACTACAGATTCATCATTCTATCTACTGTACCTTAACTATACCTGTCCTTATGCATCCTTCCAACTTCAATGATCTTGTCTCTTTTCATTCAAAGTGTTTATCATTTACAAAATCTTATTTTAAATCAGTTTTAAGTGATCAGGTACTATTTAAATTTAGAGACTATCACAACATAATTAAGAATTATAACTATAAGCTAAAGGGATGAAATTAATACAATTTTTATGGTATAAAATTTCAATATTTTATGGGAAAAAGTTCATTTTAGGAATTTTCTAGTGACTCTAAAATCCATATTTCAATGTTTGTTGCCTTTTATTTTCAATGATTTCATTAGGTTGGAGTTAAGGTATGGTGTGTCTGATTATGGTTGATCAAATTAATATGAGCTTATACTATACCACAGATTGGACATAAAGAGTGGACACTAACATTTGAAGTGTAGATGTCTCTAAATTGACATATCTCATTTCTTTTGAGGCACATTAATTTTGCTTCATTAATAGAGCACAATGATTTCTTTGTTAAAAGTATGCAATTTTGGACAGTCCTTTGCAAGTATCTCCCATGTCATGCAAGTGATTCCAAAATTATTGTGACAGACCTTGAGAGAGTCCTTGTATATCCTGACTACCTTGTGAGCACTTATGTTCTGGGAGTTGTAAAATAGTCTTTTAGGCAAATGTATGTTTGGCATTCAAACAATATGGTGGCACAGTGGATAGAGTACTGACCTTGGAGTCAGGAGATCTGAGTTCAAATCTGGGCTCAGACACTTAATATTAGCCTAGTTGTGTGACCTTGGGCAAAGTCACAATAAAACAAAACAGAAAAACAAAACAATGTGGTCAGTTCCATTGGAATTATACTCTCTATAATAGAGTTTGAAAGCTTGTTGATTTTGCTAAAGAAAGAACTGTATTCAATTATGACTTTGCCATGTGATCACCAGAATCTTTCTAAGGCAATCCAAATAGAAATGACGTAATTTCCTGGATTGGTGCTGGTATAATGCCCATGTTTTATAGATCTACAATGAAATCAACATAAAGGCTAGATAGGTCTTCATTTGGTGAGCAGATTCAAACCTATTTTTTCCCACACTTTCCTTCAGAGCCTTTCAAACACTGAACTAACTCTTGCAATATGTGAATCAACTTCAGTCCAGCCCAGCTCAGAGATCACCTGCAATAGATTGAAGGGGCAGGGAGAGAACCTGCTCCACCAGAATGAGTGCGGAGTGAGAAGCATTTGGTCCCAGAACCTGCAGGAGAATCAGGTGAAACCAGCCTGCACCCCCAGGGACAGTGAGAGAAGTCTGCAGAGATTTCCCTACTCTCCCTGAGGTAGAACTCTGCTGTTTGCCTACACTCACATATTGCCATTTGGGCTTCCATACTAAGATAGATGGATCCCACCTTGTAGCTCCAGGGCAGAGTGAAGTACTGGTCTTCTACATATCAAAGCACAGGCTAGAGAGCATAAGACCTTGCAGGAATAAAGGTCCCAGTGGGGTGTGCCAAAATAAAAACAAACCCAAAGCCTTGCAAGTGCTATAAATTAGTCTTGGGCTGAGGAAATGAGTAAACAACAGATAAAGAAGGATCTAACCATAGAAAATTAATTTAGTCCTATGGAATATCAAAACACATACTTAGATGATGACAAAAATCAAAGCTTCCATATCCAAAACCTCCAAGAGAAATAGAAAATGGGCTCAGACTATGGATAAGCTCAAAAAAGATTTTGAAAGGCAATTAAAGGAGGTGGAAGAAAAATTGGGAGGAGAAATGAGAGCAATGCAGAAAAATCATGAAACCCAAATCAAAAGCTTGGTGAAAGATATACAAAAAAAAAATACTGAAGAAAATAATATGTTAAAAAATCAGTTCTGACCTAATGGAAAAAGCAAAACAAAAGGCAAATGAGGAGAATGCCTTAAAATGCAGAATTGGCCAGCTGGAAAAGGAGATAAAAAAGCTCTGAAGAAAATAACTCCTTCAAATCCAAAATGTAACTAAAGGAAGCTGATGACTTTGCAAGAAATCAGGAAAAAATAAGACTCTTCCACAAAAGCCAAAAATTAGAAGAAAATGTGAAATATTTCACTGGAAAAACAACTGACCTTGAAAACAGATCCAGAAGAAATTATTTAAAAATTATTGGACCATCTGAAAGCTATAATCAGTAGAAGAGCCTAGACTTCATTTTTCAAGAAGTAATACAGCAAAATTACCCTAAGGTCCTAGAACCTGAGGGCAAAATAGAAATTGAGAGAATTCACCAGTTACCCCCTGAAAGGGGTCCCCCCTAAAACTTCCAGGAATATTATAGCCAAATTCCAAAACTCCCAAATCAAAGATAAAATTCTAAAAGCTGCCAGAAACAAACAATTCAACTACCCAGGCTCCATTGTCAGGATTACACAGTATCTGGCAGTATCTACCTTAAGGGCTTGTAGGGATTGGAATATGATATTCTGGAAGGCAAAAGGTCTTGATTTACAACCAATAATCAACTACCCAGAAAAATTGAACATTCTCTTTCAGGGGAAAAGATGGCCTTTCAGTGAAACAGGGGACTTTCAGACTTTTCTATTGTGACAACCAGTGCTGAACAAAAAAGCTTGATTTGCAAGTACAGGACTCTGGTGAACCACAGAGGGAGTGGAATAGGGGGACTAACTATGAAGAACTTGATGTTGTTGAACTGTTTGTATTCCTGCATGGGAAAATGATATTGATAACTCATATGAAATTTCTCATTTATAAGAGCTGTTAGAAGAAGCGTATATAGACAGGACATAGGAAGGATTGGAATATAATGGTATGGTGTGGTACAGGGATGGAGTCAATAGGCAATGGGGCAAAGTACTGGGAGGAAGGAAAAGGAAATGAAGAAGAAGCTAAGAGATTTCACATAAGAATCAAGAAAACGCTTTTTCAATGGAGTGGAGGTGGGGGAAGGTAAGGGGGAATGAGTGAGCCTTCATTTTCATCAGAAATGGTTCAGAGAGGAAATAGTATACAAACTTCATAGAGTGAGGAAATATATCTTGCCCTGCAGACTAATGGGAGGAAAAGGATGGGATGAGGGGAAATGGGTTGGAGGGCAGGGAGGAATAGGTGGTAGAAGAAAGGGAAGATGGAGGGAGAGGTTACTCAGATGCAACAATTTTGGACAGGGCCAGGATGAAAGGAGAAAAAAGAATAGAATAAATGAGAGTGGGGAGCAATAGAGTGGAGGTACAGCTAGTAATAGCAACTGAAGGAAAAATATTGAAGCAGCTTCTCTGGTAGACTTATAAAGAAAACAACTCACCCCAGAGACCAAGCCAGTGAAATCTGAACACAGACTGAAGTACTTTTTCTTTTTCCTCTCTCTCTCTCTCTCTCTCTCTCTCTCTCTCTCTCTCTCTCTCTCTTCTTGAGGTTTTTCATCTTCTAGGGGGAGGGGGTTTATGTTTACTCTTATGTTTGCTCTTATAATATTCAATTTACATCAATGTATGGCATGGCATGGAAACAATGTAGAGACTGTGAGATAGCCTTCTGTGGGGGGGGGGAGGGGAGGGAAGAGGGGGGAAAATTGTAGAATTCAGAGTCTTGAGAAAAATGATGGGTATATATTACTATTGTATATAATTTGAAAACAAATAAAATGTTTAAATGTTTAAAAAAACAAACAAAATATGTGCATCAACCTCATTATGTATATGCCACTGGAAAGTATACTGCCAAGGTAAATGAACTGATCCACAACGTTCGATATTTCTCCATTTGCTTGAAACAAAGGTTCTACTTATGGATGGTGTGGTACTGACCATTAGGAAAAAACTCTACTGGCTGTTAATCATTAGCTCAAAATCAGTTCATTCAACAGGGAGACAATTCACATTTTTTTTTTTTTTTGCATCTTGGTCTCAGTTGCTGCATTGCTTGCATGATATCTGCTTGGTCTCAGTAGCTGCATTGCTTGCATAATATCTGAACAAAGAGTCATGGTCCAACCCTCCTTCCACTTAATTCTTGGCTTGAAGCCTTTTCAAGTTGAATAATTTACTGTCAGTGTGATAGCGAACCTTGATGCCATTTTCATCCTTGTTTAAAGCATCTGACAATATTGCTGAAAATATCTTGCTAAAAAAAAAACAAGGACAAGCATACAGCCCTGCTTCACTGCATTGTTGACTTGGAAAGCATGACAGACTCATCCATTATCCAGAACTCATGGAAGCATAACATTGTGAAACCACCCAATAATTCCAGGAAAAATGCCAAGAACAAAACAGAAGTCTGTTCACACTGTTCATTGAACTGACCAATGCATTTGCTAGTGTCAATTATAAGGGCTTGTAGAAAATGATGGCCAAATTTGGTGGCCTGGAGAAGTTTATCAATGTCAAAATTCAGTAATCACTCTATGATCAAATCATTATCAATAGCCCTTCCAATTATACTTACTTATAACCATTTTAACTTTCTCATTCTATATGAGTAAATCCTTTATAGAAGATCTACTCAGTAATCTGTAAATCTTTGTGAATAACAGTCAAAAATTTCATTATCTTACACCTGGATTTTATTTTCCCAAGCATTTATTAACTGGATAATAATTCTTCTGTCATTTTTGCTTGCATATCAGTATTATTAATAAACTGCAGCCTACACACCCATAAATTATTTTCACATTACTTTTTGGTTAACCAGAAATTTTGGTTATTCAAATTTGTGTTTTTCGACTCATAGTCAAACCACAAAACACTTTGCTGCACTTTTCTACCTCTGAATTTATTTCCCCTTTATAAAAGTCACTTGTAGATTTCCTGCCACCTCACAAACTCAAATCCAGTCAACAATGTCCTCTGAAACCAGAAACTAATAGAAATGTAGTATTTAAAACAAGGAAGGTTATAGTCCTGCTATACTCTGTCTCAGTAAGGATGTAGCTGTATTCATGCAATTCTGGATACTATATCTTAGGTTGCTCACACATAGAAATATATGTAATAAGATTATGCTGCTGAAGCAAGAAGACAAGTTGATATAATACCATGTACTATAAAAATTGATAAAAATTGAAAGAAGATGTTAATGTTATTTGAAAATGGTGATTATAATTATTATATTTAAATACTGAACACTTGCAATGCGAAGAAGGAAATCATTGACAACTGAGTGGCACAGTGGATAGAATGTGGTCCTGGAGTCAGAAGCACCTGAGTTAAAATTTGGCTTCAGAAGCTTAAAAATCTTTCTCCCTCATTTTTTTTTCAACTGGAAAGTAGGAATAAGAATAATATCCAGAAGAAAAACTTTGATGAAGATTAAATGGTAAAATATTTGTAAAGTATAAAGCATAGTGACTAGCATATAGTAGAAAATTAATGAATTGTTTCCTTTCCTCTTCTTTCCTTTTTACTTTGCTTGCTCCCTATGAAGAAAGGGAGAGTGGTAATATGTGACAACAATTAACTAAGTTGCTTTCAATTCAGGTAATTATTAAATGTCTAAGGCCAGAATTGAATTCAGGTCCTCCAGACTCCAGGGTCAGGGCTCCATCCACTGTGCCACCTACTTGCCCCTAAAGGGAAATATTAAGGGAAATAATTCCTGTGTCTGCCAGCCATATCCCATATATGTCCGACTTCAGTTCCTTTCTTATACAGCACTTCAAGGGAGTCTGAGATGCAAATCCACTGAGATAATAGGAACTACTTCAACTCTTCCCCCAACTCCTCCCTCACCCTTCTTCTAGCATATTCAGGTAGTAGCCTCTCCTTCACACCACCCTAATATGTCCCTTACCCCTTTCCCATGCAGAAAGCTTTCTAGGTTCTCTTTAAAAGCCCTGCCCTTACCTCTCTGCCATACTGCTGCTTCCCTTAAGAGGCCCTTTCACAACTGTCTTACTCTCTTTTCTTAACTTTACAATCTTTATTAAGGACCTTACTACTTTATTACGGAGCTCTGTGGATTTCTATGAGGAATCTGAATGATTTTGTTATACTTTGATATTTATTACCTTCAACATTTGCAGTATACCATGAAATAAAATTTATGTCCTTCCATATACTTCTGGGTCAAAGAATCACATTCATTCTTCATGAACTGATGAACCTACAATCTTTCACAGATCCCTGGATTCACCAGTCATTTCACACTTCTTTAGGTCCTATTAGTCTTCCCATGGTTTGTCAAAATTTTCCTTTTGATATTTATTATGTTACAATAGTAATGGTACCAGAGTAATGGTACAATAATAATGGTACAATATTATGGTACCAGAGTAACAGTAGAAAAGTTGCTAAAAGTTACTAAAATGTTCATAATTTTATATTTCATATGAAAATTTTATTTAATATGTTCATAATGAGGAAGAGGCTTTAATTATTTTGGGGGGAGTTTGAAGGCAGAGTACACAAATTCTAAGCAATTAGAGATTGATAAAAATTGAATAGGTTGCTTAGAGACTTGCTGCCTTCTCCTTTACTGGAAATATTCCAGGCAAGGCTACACTGACCAGTTGTAGATTTTGCAAGTAGATTTTTATTTAGTTATGGATTTGACTGTTTGATCTCTGAGGTTCATCCCAAATTTGAAATCCTATGATCCTATTAAATGTTTTTCCTAGATACTTAACTATCTATCTATATTACTTGGAAGAGAAATATATTACTTCCATATGTTTTTACTTAAAGGAGAATATGAAAAAAATATTTAAGTAATTTAAAACTGCAACTAATAAAAATGAATGTTACTGGCATATTTTCTGGTTTATCATATAAATGATATTATTTAATTATCTTATTTTTTCTTTTCAAAGAAATGAAGGGCAGATTTATCATTGTGTCCATCTTTTAGTTTATTTCATTTATTTATTTTTTTAACATAATCCATCAGAAGAATCTGCTGATTTGCTACCTTATGGATTATTTTATGTTTTATAAGATCTTGAGATCCTAGAGACTATTTTTATTTTTTTTTGAATGGAATACTTACATCAATGAACTACTGTATATAGAGTGGCAGTGGAAATAAAACTTCACAACCTCAATTTCTGTTGCACTCTGAATGTTCTCCTTTAGAGTTTAGAAGAAAAAGAGAAAGCCAAACTACTTCATTACATTTACAATCCAAGTAAAACTGCCATTTATCTCACCTCTATGCTGTGGATCTCCTGGGAGGATATGGCCCTGCAGCAAGAATCCAGTAAATGTGTAAGTGTAAATGTTTTCTTTCCCATTACCCTCACACTTATTTACAGACTGTCAGGAACAACTGGTGCTGTTATCTGAATAAAGCCATTCCTTTACTCATGCAGAGCCATATCACAGCCCAGCTGGGCTGCCTTAGCGTAGCTTGTTATCAACCTTTATAAGTGAGGGGGGCGAAAAAGATCCATGACAATGATAAACATCACACTTTGACAGGTTTACAAGAAGCCCATACCTTGTGGTCAGAAAGTACCACTCTGCAAAAAGAGACATTATGTAACACTGGGGACCTACTAAAATTTGATCAAATATTTCTGATAAATGTCCACTTTTTTTGTTCTTTTTTTTATTATCCTGCTTGTTCCATAGGGCATGGGATGCTGAAAAGACCTCTATTGTCTGATGGCCACATCTGAAATTGCTTCAAGGGAAAAAGAAGAGGAAAATGGGAGGAAAAGAGAGATAGTATGAAAGTGTATGTGTGTGTGTGTGTGTGTGTGAGAGAGAGAGAGAGAGAGAGAGAGAGAGAGAGAACAGAGAGCAAGAGAGAGAAAGAGTAAGATAGAGAGAAAGATTTTTAACTCCCAGCTCTAAAACACACAAATGCACATATATGCACATGGACACACACACACACACACACACACACACACACACACAAAGAATTGCTGCCATAGGCCTGGCAGGTAGTAATTACAAGTTGGCATCGTGCCTGCTTATGCCATCTGCTGTTTTTCAAAGCTGGTTCTGCTTCATCTCTTGCAGAGTATCCCACAAACCACCCCAAGTCAGCATTGTCTCCTTTGTTAACAGACTTCTCATCACCAGAACAGGTCAGGGATAGCTTTGCTTACTCTTAGCAGAGAAGCCACCTGCTAAAGAGAGAAACTGAACCACATGGTCAGGGAAAGGGGAAAATAATAACTATTTTTATGCTTTTTGTGCCTTTCAAGGTCTCTGTAGGGAGTAATAGTCATCTTGAAAAGTTGAATGCCTTAGGCTTTGTCACTGTGTCATTGAGATTGTGAATCGCGGTTGTTTTTATTTTTCTTCCACTACACAAGCACATACATGAATACACACCCAGTTTATTTTTTTAAACTAACTAAAGACAAATCCAACAGAGCAAAGGAGTATGCAAAGGTACATGCCTAACATACAATGAAGTCAAATGGGGTGAATTAACTCTGCTAACCTGAACCTAGTCACTGATGAAATATTCTCAGCATTAAGTTTTCTTCTTTCATGCACTATATATAATATGTATGTATATATAAGTATACATATATATATATATATATATATATACATATATATATATATATATATATATATGTATATATATATATATATATATATATGAGAAACAACATAGCGTAACAATTACAGTGGTTGGTCTTACAATCAGTAGATTCTGCATTCAATTCTGGGACTCTCATACTGACTGTATGCCTCTGGGTAAATTAACTAATCTTTCTGAATTTCAAGCAGACCATCAAAGATTTTTATTGAAAGTATGAAACCATTGATTTAGATTAACTAATTAACATAACTGTGATAAGGAATATCCCTCTCTTCCCTGTCAGCTTCCATGACCTAATGACTTAACTCTTTTCTAGAGCATCTAAATGTGTTGTTTTGTTACCTTTTGAGAATACTGTTAGAGGTAGGGATAGGAAGTTCCTAGAAAAGTTAAAGGCAGAGGATGAAAAGTACATATCCATTGGGTCCAGAGAAAAAGTTTGTTACTGGTCCCATCCTTGGAGAGAATAATGTGGAACTTTTCAACCATGTGGTAAGTATGGATAGAGAAACCACATAATCAACTTGTGGGAATGCTGAGGATAGCAACTCCAAGTCCAAAAATTTTTATTTGAAGTCTTCTAGTTAGAGAAGGAATATTTGTGAGATCCTAGACTGGGGTAATGAAAGGAAACTATGGAGAAATTCTAGTTTTTGTTTTAAATTTTATTTATTTAAGGCAATGGGATTAAGTGACTTGTCCAAGGTCACACAGCTAGGCAATTATTGAGTGTCTGAGGTCAGGTTTGAACTCAGGTCCTCCTAAGCCCATGGCCAGTGCTCCATTAACTCCACCACCTAGCTGACCCAGAAATTTCTAAACTTATTTTTCTAATTAAGGAGTTTATACCATAAGGCAACACAAATAAATCCCAGAGACTATATCCATAATTCATGTGGCTCACCAAAATATCAAGATACTACCCTACTAGGAAAACTTCCAAGGGTTGACACTTATGGTAGTATCATGGAGTAAATTGCCAGTATGCATACATAGGGTGAAAGGGAGCTCAGCCACATTATTAGAGAAGCTTGCCTCACTGGAAAGTCAAAAATAAGTAAAAGACAGCTACTCATGGTATAGTCCAGTGAATTGCACTAATTCTGTCCAATAACAAGTGTCTTAGTTATAACTCAACAAAATTAAATTACCTCTGTAAAAATAATGATTATCATCATTCAGATAATTCACAGTAGACAAGGCTTATACATAGTTTCATAAAGAACCACAATGTTTCTACAATGTTACTCTTCCCAAATAAATAATGCTGGAGGCTACAATTTTACTTTTTAGCCTTTCACTCATGAATATGTCATTTGTTAAGTCTTTTCTATCCCTGTGTATGTGTGTTTTTTCATTTCTTTGAAGCCTGTTCACAGTCCCTGCATTTGTGTTTGCTTCTATACAGCCTGTTGAATCAACCTCAGCTGAAAATTAATTTGGCTATAAATAATTTCTTCTCACTAATTTACTAAGAAGACCAAACAATTTTCAGAAAGAGCATTGGACTGGACATGGGAAAACCTGGGTCCCATTCTTGTATCTACTTCTAATTATGTGATCTTTGTAAGTTATTTACCTTACATAAGGTTTAATTCCCTTATCTGAAAGTTGGAGATGGGAAGAAATGATCTCCAAGGTCTCTTCCAGTTCTGTGATTCAATGAGAGTGAAGAAAGTGTTGATACTAATGATAAGGATTTTTACCTCTATCTACTCAAACTCAACATTTGTAAAATTGAACCAATTTTATTTTTTAATACAACCTATTTTCCTTTCAACTTCCTTATATTTTGTTAATTACAGTGCTATTCTTCTCTTTGACTTCCCCTCTTTTGAAAGACTCATATTCAGTCAGTTATCATAATTTTCCCAGGCTTGCCTCTAAAATGTCACCATTAGAGTCATTTAGTTCAATGTTATTTTTTACCTGGACAATTCTGATTATATATTGAGAGATTTACCTGTCACTATTCCCTCTCTGATCTAATCCATCTTACTTGTAACTATTAGAGTCATTATTTTAATCAATTCATTCCCCTTTTCAAAAATTTAAAATAGAAATTCCTTAGGCTGACATTGAAGGTTCCCTGACATCTGATTCTAATCTTTCTGAATTAGAAACTTTAAAAACTTAGAATTTCCTTATTGTTCCTATTGTTCCTTCTTTGGGCATTAGGCCAGTTCTCCATTTAGCAATTAAATTACTTCAATCCATCAACCTTACTCCTGGATTAATTTTTAGCTATTGCACATTATTTCTTACAAGATCTGAGAGATGCAGGAGATATTTTTAGCAACATTAGACAAAAGCAACTATTTGAGCAACACCACCAAATTTTGGCAATGAGGGATGATTCACATTGACTGCCCATTTCTCCATTCTCCAGGTCATTATCTTCATTCAGTATACATGCAGTTAATTATTTGTTTTGTGTTTGTGTTTTAGAATTCTCAGTAAATTGAATGCTTTCTTATTTCTAGGAAACTATTGATATTTATATATTCTTCATTAAGGTTTCAAATAACTTCTATAATATGTGTAAATATTATATAATAGATTTTGAGGTACTTCAAATATATTCACATTTCATGGAGTTCAGGGTTTATGAAAAGAGGTGCTGCAGGGGTAGCTAGGTGACACAGTGGATAGAGCACTGGCCCTGGAGTCAGGAGTACCTGAGGTCAAATCCAGCCTCAGTCACTTAATAATTATTTAACTGTGTGGCTTTGGGCAAGTCACTTAACCCCATTGCCTTGTAAAAACCTAAAAACAAAAGAGAGATGCTCCTATGAAATTTTTGAATTGATTTAATGATAAGTTCATTCCTTAAAAAAAGGATAACACCATAAAAAGTAGTTACAGTATCAGATAAGGCAGAGGCAAGTAGGGCACCCAATGGATAGAGTGATTGGGCCTGAAGTCAGGAAGACCTCAGTTAAACATAGCCTCAAGAACTTACTTCATATGTGAACTGAACAAGTCATTTACCCATTGTTTGCCTTAATCCACTGGATAAAGAAATGGCAGACCATTCTAATTCCATTGCAAAGGAAATCATCTGGATGTTTTCAGGATGCTGTGATCCAGAGTCACAAAGAGTCAGATACAACTGAACAAACTGGGCCGTTGCAGCAGCAGCAGTAACATATTATCAGAAGAACACCATTTGTAACAGTCAGAAGTTCAAAGGATTCCAAAGTTAAAAATGAATCAATAATTAAAAACTCAGATGTTAAACACAAATAAAAATAGTCAAAAATCAAAATTAGCTATAGCTCCTACAATGAGGCAAATAAATATTGGTATAATGACACCTGTTGGATGAATAAACATGGTCCAGAGTACTTTCTGAAATAACTTTAAAAGAAGCTTTTAAATAGACCCTAAAGCAACAGAAGACAGAAGACAACAAAAAGAGACAGAGTGAAACAAATTTTCAGGTGAAGATATCTTGGAAAAACTTAAAGAAAGAATAAAAAGGGAATACATGCCCAGCACAGGCCAGAGAACTGGGAAGCAAAGTGGGAGGTTCTTAGCCAGAGCATAGCTTGTGTACCATCTCAACAGGTCAGTAATAGAGTAGGTCATCAGTGAAGGTCCCAACCCCAGTTCAGAAGGTAAAAAAAAAAAAACACTGGTGCAGCAAATGGAATTGAACTGGACTACCCTAAAGCAGGGAGAAAACTTGTAAGCACCTGAAATACTAGAGTAGAAAAATGAAGACCAGATCCCTGACCCCCAGCAGACAAAACCTTGGGATTAGAACCCAACTTTCAAAAGGATCAATAAAGCAAAAGAGTACTAACCATTGACAACTACTGTGATGACAGAAAAGATAAAATATCATTTCAGAAGAGGAAAACAGTAACAAAATGCCTAAATGTGAAGTCTCAAAAGAGGTTAGGAATTGAATAGTTCTCAAAAACAAAAAGACATCTTGAAAAAACACAAAAAGTATTTTTAAAAAATCCAAGAAGAGAAGAAGAAGAAAAATTGAGAAAATAAATAAGTATCATACAGGAGAATTATGAAAAGTTAACTGAAGAAAACAATATATTTAAAAATAAAATTGACCAACTGAAAAAGAAAACACAAAAGCTAACTGAAAGGAATGATACCCTAAAAAATTGAATTGGACAAATCGAAAACTAATGACTGTATGAGACACCACGCTTCCATTAAAAGTTGAAAAAAATAGAAAAAAATATACAGTATCTCTTTGGAAAATGACTGAAAATGTGAAGTACCTCTTGGGAAAATGATTAATCTGCAAAATAGATACTGAAGAGATAATTTACAATTATTGATCTACCTGAAAGTCACAATCAGAAAAAGAATCTGAACAACATCTTGTAAGACATCATCCTGGAAAACTGTTCTAATATCCTAGAACAAGAAGATGAAATGATCCTTGAAAAATCAATTGATCACCCCCAGAAATTGATCTCCAAAAATAAAAAAAAAATAATGTATATTGTAATCAAATTTCAGTATTATTAGTTATAGGAGAAAATACTGCAGTAAAAAAATATATAACATATACCAGAACTCTTAGGAGAGTTGAAAGAAGCTTACTTAAATTCTGTGTGGGTATAAATTGATGATGATATGATTTCTGTTAGGACAATTGAAAGGCATATACTTAGATGGTATGTGCATAAGTCATGAAATTGCTTTTCTATTAGAATAGTTGAAAGGAGTATACTTGGATAGAGGGTATGGGCATAAAGTGATAGCGATATGATGCTATTATAAACCTTGCAAATTGTACTACTATTAGGAAAGCTGAAAGGAATATATTTAGATAGAAGGTATAGTTGGAGGACAGGTATAAAACAATTGAGATATGAAAAAAGTGATTGAACTGGGAGAAGAAGGCATAGGTGTAAGAGGTTAAATAATATGACATGAAAAGTCTCAAAGGACCTATTGTAGTAGAGGGAAAGAAGGGAAGGTGTGAGCCCTGAATAAATCTTACTTTCAACAGATTAAACTCAAAAGAGAATACATTCATAATTGAAATTTAAAATATACCCTACCCTACAAGGAAGTAGAAGGGGGAAGGGGAAGGAAAGGGAAATGAAAGGTTTATAATAGGGTGAGGATAAGTAAAAAGCAAAGGGAGAAAAAAATTTCTTTTAAATTATTTATTTATTTGTTTTAAGCCATATGCACATGTATAGTTTTAAGTTACAGTTTCCTTCCACCCTCCCTTCTCACCCCACTCCCCTCAGTGATGAATAGTCAGGTTAGCATTGTACATACATTTTCTGGATAAACATGTTTAAGTATTAGTCATTTTTCATATGAGGAATTAGAATTAAGGGAAAGAGATAATTGAGAGAAAATCAATTCTAATGGGTTGGATTTTTTTTAGGTTTTTGCAAGGCAAATGCGGTTAAGTGGCTTGCCCAAGGCCACACAGCTAGGTAATTATTACATATCTGAGACCAGATTTGAACCCAGGTACTCCTGACTCCAACACCAGTGCTTTATGCACTATGCCACCTAGCCACCCCTGGATTTTCACTTTGGGGGGGGGTGGGGGTTGTTTTGGTTTTCTTCTGGATGGGAATAGCATTGTCCATAGCCTGTCTAAAAAGGTTATCCTAACTCTCTGCACTGCTGAGAGGAGTTCCTTCCATTAAGGTTAATCATCTCACAATGTTGTTGTTGATGTGTATATTGTTCTCTTGGTTCTGCTCCCTTCACTGGGCATCAGATCCTGTAAGTCATTAAATGGAAAATAAGCTTGGAATGAGCTGAGATTAGCCAGAATCACTAAAGACAATAAAAATGCATATGTTTGGTGATTATTAAAGCAATACTAGCTCCAGACAGTGGGCTAAGTGCACAAAGAAAGGCAATATATAATCCTCATTTTCCTGGAGCTCAAAGTCTAATATCATTTATTACAAATAAAAATGTCCATTGTTGCAATGTATAATATAAAAACAACAATGTACAGTAAATATTATATAGGATAAATTAGAGAAAATTTTCAGAGTAAAGGCAATGACATTATGATGAGTGAATATATAACAGAAATGTTGATTGAATTAATATGTCAAATGGTCATATAAAATATATGTAGATGTGGCACATTATTCAGTGGTAAACTGATTTTCTAGTCCTTCTTTAAAGAAAGAATAAAAGGATAGATGTAGCACCTGCCACTCTATTATATGGAGTATTGAGAAGATGAATATTCCTCATATAGAGTCCATATTATTATTTCTTCTTTTTGCTTTCCTTCATTTAACACATACCATGCATTAATTAGTCTTCCTCACAAATGACATTACTGTAGTTTTCTCTTTCATTTCCACTCAGTTTTGTTAGAAAAAAATCATATATTTGACATTAAAAGAGTCAGATTTATACTAAGGCGATAGACCAGGAGCTAAGGCAATAAGCAAGGTATGATACTTGTCCAGGTATTCTGATAGAAACTTCATTACTTACAATTTCAGTGGGCAATACATTGACATAACACCAATTGTTCTGATTGACCAATAAAACATTTGTTGGATTCTATTTCTGCTAGAACACCAGAACACACACACACACACACACACACACACACACACACACACACACGCACATGCACACACACACATATATATACACAAATTCTTCACATCATCCCCACAGAAAACAGAAATTATAAAGATAGTACAAATGAGTGACTTTCTTAACATAGACACATTCTTTTAAATACTAAATGTAGTTACATAATCTTGATTTTCTGATACTTTTAGTATGATAATTAAAGTTTTTGTTGTAGTATGCTTTTTTGTCAATGAATCTAACAAGAAAAATAAGAATAGACTAAGGTGATGTAAGCTTTAAGAAAAATAGACTTTATCAGAGAGCTTATATAAAATATGGAAAGGTTGGAGGTGGGGGTAAAAACCTTGAGTCACACCAGGCAAGGACTCTTCATCTTTGGCTTCCCAGGAAGCATATGAGACTAGAACAAAGTCATGTCCATCTTTTCTTTCTTTTTTTTCTCTTTGGAAAAGAATAGAAAGTCAATTAGCCACTAAACAATGGGTCACATCCAATTACCATCCGTTCTGATAAACATCTTCATGTCTTCATTGTTCTCCCTCTATCTCTGTCTCTGTCTCTGTCTCTGTCTCTGTCTCTGTCTCTCTCTCTCTCTCTCTCTCTCTCTCTCTCTCTCTCTCTCTCTGTCTCTCTCTCTCTCATAGACACATTTTCTCCTCCCCATTTTAATGAATATTTGTATACTTGCATTTCATATATGGAAAAAGTAAGCTCTGGCATCACTTTAACTATTATGGAAAAACATTAATTATGGTTCCAGCAATAGAGAAGCAATTCAATCAAGTTTAAAGATATTAGTGGCTTAGCCATGCCAATTTGGTGATAAGTATTTGTGACCTCTGGAAAACAAAAGATACATGTGGATTGTAACTAAAATTGGTAAGAATATATCTAATTTGAAAAAATACAGATTTTTTGTTATAATAATATAACATAGAATAAGAATGCAAGGATTAAAGAGAGTGCCTACTCTATTAAGTGAAATAGGTTAAACTGAATTGCACTATGTAGTATAAAACTAAAAGTTCACCTGTTAAACTTTTGTTCTAGTTATATTAATTGTTCTATAAAATTGAATCTATTTTCAGTTTTATTTTTTCCTTAATACCCACCCTGAGTAATATTTTTAAAGGAGGGTGGGGATGTTGTATAGTGTGTTAGGCTTCCACAAAAAATGATACCTATATTTCATTACATTCTTAACTATAAAGGCATGATAATAGTAAAAGTCAAAATATTTCTTTAATCAGTTTATACTTTTGAATTAGAATGGAGAAAAATCACTCTAATTATCAGACAACTTCAGTGTAGTTTTTGCTTTTCAAAGTATTCTCTACTATGAATATTCTTTAATTGAAGAAGAAGTTAAAAATCTATTGAAGTAAAATATTTTTATATATTTGTAAGAAAGTTTTTCAGCATATTTCAATTTCATCTATTATGCTTAATATGTTTTTTACAATGGAGGGAAGAGGGAAAGTAAGGGGAAGTGAGTGAATATGACTTATCAGAATTGGCTCAAAGATGAAATAACAGTCAATTAATAAAGAAATCTATATTACTTCACAGGAATGTAGGAGTTGAAGGGGATAAGAGAAAGATGGGGAGGTGATGGAAAGGAGAACAGATTGAGGAAGAATTTAAACAAAATCAAAACATTTTTGAGGAGAGAGACTATGGAGAGAAAAGAAAGAGTAGAATAAATGGTGTGGGGGAATAGAATGGAAAGAAATGCAGTTAACACTAATAATTATGAAAATAATTTAGAAACAAGCTTCTTTGATAAAAACCTCATTTCTAAAACATAAATAACTGAGTCAAATTTATAAAAATAAGAAATATTCTTCAATTGATAAATTATCAATTGATATCAACAGATAAGATTATCTATGTTATCTATAGCGATACTAAAAAATTCCCTATAGGTTACAGAAATGAAATTGTAAAACAATTCTGAAGTACTATCTTATACCTAATAGATTGGTTAATAGGACTGAGAAGGAAAATGAAAAATGTTGGACGAGATATTGGGAAAACAAAGTATTAATACACTGATGGAGAATTGTGAATTTATGTAACCATTCTGTAGAGCAACTATGCCCAAAGGACTATACAACCATACATACTCTTTGAACTAGAAATACCACTATTTGGTCTGTATTATATAAAATATCCAAAACAAAAAGGAAAATTACATATATGTACAAAGATATTAATTGCAGCTCTTTTCTGGTGGCAAGGAATTGGAAATTGAGGAATTATCCATCAGTTGCATAATGAGTAGATAAATTTGTGTTATGTGATTATAATGAAAGGCTATTCTACTCTAAGAAAGGATGAGCAGGATGTTCTCAGAAACACACAGAAAGACTTGCTATATTTGCCCATGTATAAGATGCACTTTAATTTGGGGCCCAAAGCTTGAAAAAAAAAGCATTACATAAAGTTATTGAACCTAAGTTTTATTCATCATAAAATTAATAAAACTCCTCTTTACTGTCACAATTCCTATCCATGAGCTCATCCTCATCTGTGTTTGATGACAAATCACTGTCTTAGGAGAGTATCTAACTGCTCTCCTGCTTGTGCTCTGGTCTGGGGTTGACTATAAGCTCTCTCTGGGCAACTCTGGTTTATGGATGCATGCATAGTCCATTCCATTTCATGAACCAGTCATTTCTTTTTTATCAGCAATTCTTCTTGCCTTCTGCTGAACCATCTTTGTGTACACAGGAATTCCATTCACCCCTTGTTCTTCAATCCATATCTTCAATTCCTTCTCTAACTCAGACCATTGTACATACTTGCCTCTCATGACTTTCTTCTGGCCTGGTGTTTTCAGTAGGGTTTCTTCTTCCTGTAGCCAGTTTCAGATTGTTTTCTCAGTTGGAGGAGATTCAAACTGAGATTCAGCAGCACGATTTCCCTTCACTTTTGCAAACTGGATCACTTTGAACTTGAATTCAGCCCTGGATGGAAAATCTTTTCTGTGTCATTTCTGGGCAGAATGTGACAAAATGTCACCAAATATACTGGTAACAGATATGAAAAAATAAGTGCAAAGACAAAAAGCAAAAAAAATCAAGAAATGCAAGTAAAAAAATTTATAACCACTGTATAAGATCTGCCCAGTTTTTAGATCCCAAATTTTTCAGAAAAAGATGAGGCTTGGGGTGGCTAGGTGGTGTAGTGGGCCGGCTAGGTGGTACAGTGGGGCAGCTAGGTGGCATAGTGGATAAAGCACCGGCCTTGGAGTCAGGAGTACCTGGGTTCAAATCTGGTGTCAGACACTTAATAATTACCTAGCTTTGTGGCCTTGGGCAAGCCACTTAACCCCATTTGCCTTGCAAAAACCTAAAAAAAAAAGGATGAGTCTTATACATGGGGAACTATGGTACATGAGTTGATGCAAAATGAAATGTACTCTGTATAAATTTAAAGGAATTTTTGTAACATAATCAGTTGTGAATGACTTAACTTTTCTCAACCATATAGAGTTCCAACTTATGTTAGAGAATGCTATCTATCTCCAGAGGAGGGAAAAAAACTGATGGTTACTAGATACAGATTGAAGCATATGCTTTTTGTTTTGCTTTTTGTTTATTTGTTTGTTTTTATATTATTTTTCTTGAGGTTTATTTTTTGTTGCATGGAGTTCTTTCATAACATGACTTTCATAGAAATGTTTTGCATGACTTTCACAACATGACATTTAAAACTTATATTGCTTGCTTTCTCAGTGAGGTTGTTGTGAGAATGAAAGAGAAATTGGAACTCAAAGTTTTAAGAACAAGAATGTTATAAATTATTTTTAATCAAACCAGGGAAAATGAAATTCTAAAGAAAAAAAGTAAAAAATTTGTGATTGTTAGGCATATCTTTGATGAGTTCTTTTATGACCTTTCTGTAAATAAGCATATTTGTAACATGAAATTCCATGTCTTTGCCTTTCAATTTTTATTTTAAAATATCTTTTGATGTTATCCATGAGATCTTTGAGGAGTTGTGAATGAGATAAAAACAATACAGTTCAAAATATTCTGGATATTCTATAAAATTAATATTTAACTTGAAATGTTTCTTATGATATTTTAGATTTTATAATATTTTATATTAGTGTTTCAAATAGAATAGTAAATTTTCTTCTTTGGTTTTAATTTCTATGATTGTCAAACACTTGCCATCATTGAAACAGGGTTGAGTTGTTAAGGTTTGCCTAGGGTCACATATTTATTAGGTGTCTGACTCTAGATTTAAATTCAGATATTTCTGACTGCAGGCCCAGTACTTTATTCACAGTGCTACCTGAGATATATAAAGATAAATAAGTAGAAATAAAAATATTTCAATACAAGTACTTTCCTTTCTAAACTTTATAACAACAATTAAAGCAATTAATCTGAGAAGAGACTCATAGACTTTACCAGACTGCCAAAGAGCAAAGGTCTCTCTCTCTCTCTCTCTCTCTCTCTCTCTCTCTCTCTCTCTCTCACACACACACACACACACACACACACACACACACACACATGCACACACACGAATAGTCTGCACAAAAACATGATAGTGCACACACATACAAAATTTTTTACAAGAGTTTGGGAGATTTAGGCAAAGAGAAGTTGTAGTTAACAATAATGAATATGGTCAATCTCTATCCCTTTTTTTTCTTATTCTGAAGTAGGAATGTTATTCTGACATATCATCATCATTGTGTTATATAATACTGTTAACCCAAACTTTAATGATTTAATTACAGGGGTGATTGCTAGCTATTATATGTGTTCCATGGAATATGAAATAATATTTTTTCTGAAATAAAGTATTTTCCCCCACAAATTACTTCCTTCTAAGGGGATGAGAAGAGAAAGGAACTTTGAGACTAATAAAAGGAAATAGTTATCATCATTAAGTTTCTTGTTTTTTTTTTTGGACTTGCTCACATTCTTCCATTGTTGAAATATTTTCAGTGGATTTATTGACTTATCTTGTAGAAAGCAATTAATAAGAAAGAGAACTTTGAAATATAAAGATGCTTTAAAAGTTTGAATTGAAGACTACAAGGTAAAGTACAATTTTAAGCATTATATTAATATGAAAAAGTTAGTTCACACAGATTCTCCAATAGGTTCTTCATCTGTGTACTCACACACTTAAGATTTGTCTTAAGCAAAGAAATTTAACCCTTCACAAAATTGTAATGAGTTGTGAGTACAGAATTACAGAATTAATTAAAACCAATAGAAACAGCAGTAAGATAAGAAATGGTATTCAACAGTCTTAAATGCTATTTTTAACAAATGGTTAATAGAAAATAATAGTATTAGTTTCTACTACCATGAACAGAATACATTTCATAGACAGTACTTTTGGACAGATTATACTTTCTCTTAAACTCACTGTAGATGGAATTTTTGAGCTATCACCAAATTGAAAAGATGTCATTCTTTTGGGGGATGGGACTTCATAAGGAATACTCAAAAAAATAAAATAAAATTGCAATTTTTAGGATAGAATACTCTAAAATGCCATAATGAATAATATCAAAAGAGGGGTAGATTAAAGAATTATCTGTTCTTACCTCAAATCTTTATAAAAACATTTTATCACCTCAAATATTTCCAATTATATTATCGTTTAAATTTTGTTTTGTTTTGTTTTTAGAATAGTGGTTATTTTTTTCTCCCTCCTACCTCCCCCAACCTCTGGAAAGAAAGAAAAAAAGAACAAAAACCAAAACTAAAGACCTTGCTTCTCTTTTCTTTTGTCAGTGCAAACAATGTCCCAGGAAGGCATAATAGATTTTGAGCAGGATGGGTGATGATGATGTTTGCCCTTTGTTCTCAAAAAAAGACGATGACATCAGAGAAGTGATACCATGCCATGCATGTGAAATGTATTTGAGTGAGAGGGCTGCTGTGCTAAGTCACCAGCCTTGTTTTCTCCTCCTGAGACATCTGGGTTCAGGGACAAGAAATAAAACAGGATGACTCCAGATAGCCTTGCATACAGGGCAGTTTCCAAGTCAATCAAGGTTAAGTGATTTTCCCAGTGTTGCACAGCTAGTAAGTGTTTGAGCTATATTTGAAATCCTCCCTCAGAGTCCTCCTGCCAGAGAGCTAGGGCTCTATCAACTGCACCATCTAGTTGGACTCTAGTAGGATGGGTGGACCACATGTGGCAATCTTAAAGCAAAGATAAACACAAGAGTTTATGTTCATGTACCAGGTACAGATGACCTGATACGTATCACTTTTACATCAAGGAGATCTCCTATCACTTTGACTATACTTGAACATAACACATAGGAGGCACTTAATCAATGCCAATCAAATGAATTATGGAGTCCAATGATCATTTATTGAAGGTGTATTATGACTTAGACAATGTGATAGATTCTGAGGATAGAAAGGCAAACATGAAATAGTCCTTGACCTCAAGAAGTATGAGAAACATATATTCTATTGCATGCATATAACATGTTGCTATGTTCATCATATGTATCTGTAATGTATAGTGAACAAGTATATGTATATAAGTATGTCTGTGTATGCATTTATACACCTTAATATACCACTATTATATTTGAGTTGAGGCATTAACAATTGGGGGACTAGTGGATGAATATAGAGTTTTCTGCAACTGATGTTAATTGAGTTTAACTTTTAGAGGTTAAGTAGAGAGAGGAGGAATTGCAGGGAGAAATCTGGGTAAAGGCATGGAGACAAGTGATAGATTGCCATGTATAAGAAATAGTAAACAGATCAATTTAGTAGAATTCACAAAAGGGATTAAAAGGTAATAAGCCTACAAAGGTAGACTGCAGTCAGTTTGAAAAAGACATTAAATACAAAATAAAAGAGGTTATATTTTATTCTAGAGGAAGTGGGTCCTTGAAGCATAGTGCAGGGGAGTGGCATGGGTAAACCTGTGCTTTAGGTTTTTCAATTTTGCAGCAAAGAGGAGGAATTGTCATGAGTAGAGCCTGGAAATAAGGAGACCTTGATAAAACTCTGACTCTCAATTCCACAGTACTCTAATTTAGCACAATTATTAATATCCTTTGTTATCTCCGAGGTTTTGATTAGAATCCCATTATTTCAAAGTAAAATGAAGCAAATATATATTTAATGTTAGAAACATAAATAAAATTATTGCCACCTGGAATCTGTTAGGTTGTTATTCTCTTCCTCTTAAAATTAAATGAAGTTTAACTCCTTATTTGTCTTTTATTTGGAGAATAAAATTCACCAATGAAAATCCACATTTCACATAAGCCCAAACCATATTTTTTTTCCAAATTACAAGAAAAAGTCATATTTTCTTTCAAAATTCAGTCAAATTCAAAATTGAAGCATTTAACACAACATCTCTGTCTGGAAACCTTACCTAAACTTTTAAAGAAGTATGTCCTTATAGTTCCCATATTTATTTAAATGTTAACAGTAATAATTATTGCTTTCCTCATTCTGCTTTTATTACTATGTCAGTTTTTCTAGGTCTTTCTTTGATAAATTTACCTAAATTTAATATTATTGGGATTTTTCTAAAGATAATGTAACTTTTTTCTCAACTTCTTACCAGTGCAAGCAACAATAATTTTAGAATGAGATAATATGTGCAAAAGGAGAATTATTGGATACATGAACTTAGTAATATTCTATACCGTGTTTTAAATTGAAATTTACAAAGCCATTCACCAAATATTTCTTAGTGATTACTAAATATAGCGAACTGGGAGGAACTGTGACCTTGTGTGAATAGGATGTTGACCCTGTATGCTAAGTCACCAACCTCACTTTCTCCTCCAAAGTCATCTGGATCCAATGGCCAGATATGAATCAGGAATACTGGAGAAGACCCTGGATGTGAGGCAATTAGGGTTAAGTGACTTGCCCAAGAGCTCACAACTGGAAAGTGGCAAGTGTCCAAGACTGGATTTGAACTCAGGTTCTCCTGATGTCCCTGCTAAGACTGTATTCATTACACCATCTAGAGCATCAGTCCTATAGTCAGATAGACCCAAGTTCAAATCTAACCCAAGACATTTGACACTTGCTCTTGGTTCAGCACCCCCTCACTCAAGTTCAATTCACAACCAGGTTATGATATCACCTCCCTGATATCATGTTCTTTGAAAACTCAGGACAAACATCATCATGTATATATGCATGGGAACATGTAATACCTAGGGACATGTAATATACTCATACATGCATGTATGCATATACATGTGTGTGTATATTCAACTGTAGATTCAATTTCTAAACCAATCGATGATTTTGTGATTATGTAAATTAGAATATTAAAGGACCTAATACCTCTAAATTTTCACTTCATATTTTTACAGTGTTCACAGCTGGAGTCAAGAAATTACTGTATATATAGGAATAAACTTCATCTTTCAATGCTTTTCCCTTATATATTAAGCAAGCTATTCATATCAATTTATCCCAAGGAACATTTAGCACAGCTTCTAATTTCAGTTTGTTGCTCACCTGAACTTCAAGAAACCTTTCTTTCTTTATTTTCCTTAGGAAAATATCATTAACTAACTTGCTTTACATAGGGTATTACTTAAAACCATGTTTTCTTTTTCTTTTTCTCCATTCTGCTAACTGACATTCCATTTTCAATTCCAGTCATTAGCCAATTTTTCAGTCTATTTAAATCCTCTTGAAGATTCTTCACATCCTCTTTAGTATCAACAACACCTGCTCTATTTGTACAATTTGCAAATTCTGAGATTGCAGCACTTTCTTTCTTCGGAGTCCTTTGCATTCACTATAAATAAGCAAACCCTAAATCTGAACATTAAATAACTCTACTTGTTTCATTTAAGGATATGGAATTATATTTAAAATTATGTTTCTAAGGGATTACATCCTTAATACCTTTAATTCTTGTACATTAGGTAAGTTTTATTTTTCATACTCCAATATGATTACTCCCATGTTTTGCTAAATAGTTCATGATTTTAAATAATAATAATAGTAACAAAAATATGAGAATATATTTTTGTCATAGGGCTATATTTGCACTGTAATCCTATTTTTGGTGAAAACATAAACCTTAACTTTCAATAGCTGTTTTTTTCAGACTTGAGTCCTCTTTCCTAGTTAGGAAACTTTAAGCATATGCTGTCATATGTTAAAAGACTATTTCTTAAAAAATAAAAAAAAAACAAAGAAATCCATACTTAATAACCTTTAATATTAATGTGAATCTTTAACAATTTCTCCTTTGATTCATTATGCCTAGACAATGTATGAAACAATAAATCATCATAATTTGCAACATTTGCCTATTTCCAGTGTTTCAAAGTTCAAATCAAAAATTTGTTCTTTCAAGCTCTTTAGAACAGATGAGTATGCCCTTGCATATCAAAACTTCTTAAATTCATCCTTTTGCCTGAGTAGTAGTCTGAACTCCTCTGTGTGGCATTCAATGATCTCTATTAGTATATATTAATATCACCAAAAAAGTATATATTGATATCAAGTTTAAAAAAATTAACTCAAATTACTTCTTCAATGCCTTTTTGCTCTATTTTCTGATCAAATTACATAAATCTGCACCCCTATCCCCTTCATATATGCATCTCTGACTTCATTAATCTCTTCTGTTGACTCTTCTTCTTTTTCTTCTCTTCATTTGTTGAATTTTTAACTCTCTTTTAAGTTCAACTCAAATGCAATATTTTTCAGTTAGCCTTCAATCACCTCAGAGTTGTAGATAATTTTCTACCTCAGACTCCATAAATATTTCTTTATGATTTTATAACATCATTGAGATATATTACTAATGTGCATACTCCCTGAGGCTGTGAATCTAATTTTTATCTCAATTTAATATATTTTATTTTATTAATGCAATGCCCTGAATGAGATTGGTGATTAATAAATAAGCATTACATCTGCAACAAGAACTATCAGGCTGAGTATTAAAACATATTTTTTTCAAATAGATCAAGTATATAATGATGTGTATGTGTGTGTATTTGTCTGTGTGCACACGTGCATGTGTGTGTGTGTGTGTGTGTGTGGTTATAGACATAGATATATTCATGTTTCTATCTAGAGTTTACTGCCAATTATTACAAATGGATTGTGTTTTATAGTTTGAGATTCTAGCTTTCTTTTCCTCTATAAGCAATGATCAAGAGTAAGTTGACATGGAAGTAAACAATATGTACAGAGCCAAGATGGTGTAGACAAGGTAAGGACTGCTGGCCTGGGCTCTCACAAATTCTCCTCCAACAATTTTAAAGTAGCATCTCAAAATGAATTCTGTAGCAACAGAAACCACAATATTAAATATCAAAAAGAGGAGATTATTATGCCTTGAAAGTGGCGTTGTTCTTACTTCCTCTAACAGAGCTCTCAAACTTCTTTTCCTGATACTTTAAAAAAGGTATTTGTTGATTTATTTCTTTTAACACATATGTTTTTAAGTGTTTGCCACTGTGATAGGTGTCATATAATACACAAGGATATATTTTTAAGACATAGTTAAGGTCATTAAGGAGATTGTATGCAATTAGAAGAGAAAAATATCTATAAACAACTTATTTTGAATAAAATGTGAAAGTTAAAAATACAACTAAAATTTTGAAGACAATTATGAAGAAGAATGTAGAATTTTCAAATGGAAGATAAGATATAGCTTGCTGAAGGAAGAATCATTTAAAAGAAGTTAGAATGATTGTTAGGAATTCTACTGATGCAGAAGGAATGAGAGAGAGAATAAAAAGGGTATGTTCACAGGAAAGACAGGTAGTGCTCTGATCATGTCATTGCATGAAATATAAAGTTCTAAACCTGACAAATGACATCTTCTACAATTAAGCTCCAACTTACATTTTGAGTTCGACCCCCTACTTTTCTTTTTAATGTTATTTGGGTTCTAAGAGATCTTTTGCTATATTTGTAAAATTATAGTTTCAATGCTGATCCATTTCAGTGAAACCTGTCTGTGTGAAATTAGTTTTTTCCTGATACATTTGTACCTCATTCCAGCATTCCTCCTGAGGACATATACTGACAATGCACTTTGTTTGTGTGGTCCATCCTCCTTCTCACACTTGTTGATCTTTTACCCCCTTCCTGCTTTCTTGATTCCTTGATTAAAAATAATTTTTTCTTCTCTTTAAAGTTCTCATACCCTTTGCCCTCTGCATTCCTCTTTTTTATTTATACAAAAGATAGAGCGCTAGAGTCAGGAAGTCTTGATTTCAAATCTTACACCAAGCACTTAGTACATGTACAAATCATTTGACCTCTGTTGGCTTTGATTTCCTCAACTACAAAATGAAGTTAAGAAAAGCACCTATCACTTAGTGTTACTGTGAAGGTTAATAATGAGATTAGGTTTGTAGAAAATTCTAAATACAATGCATTAAACATGTGATTACTACATAAATATTTATTCCCTTTCCTTCTCCCTACATGAAGCTTCTTGTTAGAATTCTTTATTTTTATTTTATTTATATTTTTGATTTATCTAGATCTGAGAGTGGGAGGTTGAGTTCTCCCACTAGTAGAGTTTTTCTGTCTCTGTCTTCCTGTAGTTCTTTCATCTTCTCCTCTAAGAATTTCAATTCTATACTACTGTGTGCATTCATATTTAGTATTGAAATTACTTTATTATCTTTGGTACCTTTTAGGAGGATATAGTTTCCTTCCTTATCTCTTCAAATGTTATCTATTTTTGCAGCTGCTTTGTTTGAGATAAGGATTGCTACCCTTGTCTTTTTCACTTTAGCTGAAGCAAAATAAATTTTATTCCAAACTTTTACCTTTAGTCTATATGTATCTCTCTGCTTCAAATGAGTTTCTTGTAAGCAGCATATTGTATGATTCTAGTTTTTAATCCGCTGTGCTATTCACTTACATTTTAAATGAGAATTCATTCCATTCATATTCAAAGTTATAATTACTCACTCTTTATTGCCCTCCATCCTATCTTCCTTATGTTTGGATTTGTCCCCTGTCCCCCCCTTTATCCATATTCCCCAGTATTTTTTTTCTGAATACAACAACCTTCATTGTGTTTGCCCTCTTATATCAACCCCACTACCCTTTCTTTCTCCTTTCCCTTTTCTCCTTCTTCCCTTCCTTCTGTTAGTTCCCCTTTTTCTTCCCCTCCCCTTTTCATGCTTGAAATGTAAGGTAATTTTCTTAATTTCACTAAGTGTATCTTAGTTAACTTTAAGCTAAGTTAGATGAGATGAATATTCTGGTGGTTCTCACCTTCTTCCTTCTTCCCCTCAATTACAATAGGTCTTTTCTACCTCTTGATGTAATGAGATTTACCCTCCATCCTCCCTTCTCCTTTCTGTCTTCTTCTTTCAGGAGGTATTGTTTTCAAATCATACTGAGTCACAGAAAAGTTATTAATTACCATTCCTTCTAGCTATGCATGTTCTCTCTAGTACAATCACAGTTCTCAAGAGTTATGAGACTGTTTCTCCCAAGTGGCTATATAGCCAGTTTGAATAGCAGTTTTTTTAACCTTTTCATGTGTCTCTTGAGTTACCTGTGTGATTTCCAAATTTTCTATTTAACTCTGTTCTTGGAAATCTCCCATTTCATTAACTGTCTATCTTTTCCCCTCGAAGTGAAGGCTCAGCTTTGCCAGGTAGTGGATTATTTGCTGCATTCCAAGCTCCCTTGCTCTTCCAAATATCTCATTCCAGGCCCTTTGATCCATAATGTTGTTGTGGCCAGGTCCTGTGTAATCCTTACTGTGCCTTCTTGGTATTTAAATATTTTTCTTTCTGGCTGCTTGCAGCATTTTTTCTTTTATTTGACAGTTCTGGAATTTTGTCACAACATTCCTTAGAGTTTTCATTTTAGGATCTCTTTCCTGAGGGGATCGATGTATTCTTTCAATAACTATTTTTGCCCTCTTGTTCCATGATATCAGGGCAATTTTCCATCACTAAATCCTGTAATATTAAGTTCAGGAATTTTTTTTCTCTTCAGTGTTCCCAGGAAGGCCTTTAATTCTCAGGTTCTCCTTTTGAGATCTGTTCTTGAGGTCAGTGATTTTGCTGATGAGATATTTTACATTTTCTTCTATTTTTTTTAACTTTTGGTTTTGTTTAACACAATCGTGTTGTCTTACAAAGTCCTTAGTTTCCACCGATTCCATTCTTTTTTTTTTAGAGAAGAAGATTTTTCTTCATTTATCTTTTGTAACTCCTTTTCCAGTTGATCAATTCTATTTTTGAAGGAGTTTTCCATTTGCCCAAGTGTAGTTTTGGGAGAATCATTTTTTTTTTTTTTTTGCTTTTGATCAATTGGAAGATCTGAGAGAGTTATTTTCATTTTTTATGTGACAAATTATATCTTCCAAGTATTTGTTTTCTTGTTGTAAGATGTTACTTTTCACTTGCAACGTGTTAATTTTCTCTTGAGTTTCTTTTCCCAATATTTCCATTTGATTTTTAAACTCTTTCCTGATTTCTTCAAGGAAATCTTTCTGCATTGGAGACCAATTCTTATTCTCCTCAGCAGTGCTAGATGTCTCTGGTTTAGAATCTATTTCTTCTCCCTATTTCTCCATGGGCCCCCTCCTCTCTAGCCTTTTTTCATCTTTCTAGTATCTTATGTTGGCCAGGGGTGGGATGGGGGCTGGGGAGGCAGCTGGCTCTCAGGTGTTTGCTTTTGAAGATACTAGAGGTTTTGTTCACTTGACTTAGTTATTCCAAGGGCCAGCCAGTAGGGGACACTGATTGCTTTCTCTGGAGTGTTTGAGGTCCTCAGCAACAGCTCTGAGTTGACTTTGAACATTGGACTGGGCCCTGGGGGAGGGTTTTAATATCTTTCAGTTAAGTGAACTCTGCTGCCCTGAAGGGGGGGAGTAGAGGGGGGGTGTTATTTATTGTTTGTTCCAGGAAAGGGCTCTGCTGAAAGTATTGAGCATAGGGTCCCAATACAGCTGGTTGTTTTCCAAGCATGCTCTGAAACTCTGTGCTGAAACTCACCCTCCTGTAGCTCCTCTCCCCCCAGCCAAATACTGCCACAGTTAAAATTGGATCTCACACTTGCCATTCACTGAAGTCTCTAAGGCTGAGGTTGGTCCTCTGGCTTCCCCCAGCTGTTGCTCCTGTGCTGATGCTCTGCTCTGGTCTTCCAGTTCACCCACGATCCCCTGAGACAGACCTTCTTGGTAGGTGTTCTAGTTTCTCTTTCTGTGTTTTGTTGATCAAAATTCTGTTAAGAGGTTTCTCTCATGTTGTTTTCAAGGGAAAAGAGGAGCAGTTATCATAATACCTGTCTTCTCTCCACCATCTTGGCCATAAGTGTTTTAAGTTCTTTTAATAATTCTCTTCACAGGAAATAATTGAGCACAAGTGGAAAAAAATATTGTTTGTAAATTTTTATCTGTTTGCACCGAACTTTATGTGACCAGCAATTGCTTGAACCTAAAATATTACCCTGACCTCAGTAATTGTCTGAGAGTGACAGAGATTACTACAAGCAATTTATCTTATTTTTTTATAGTCTGTAGAGTAATCACTATGTGGAAAGCACTGTGTTACATATTTTACAATTATTTTATTATTTGATCTTCATAGCCTTCACTTTGGATGTGGATGTTTTTATTATCTGCATCTTACAGAAGAGGAAACTGAGGCAAATAGCACCTAAGTGACTTGTACAAGATCTTTAAAATAAGTTAATTCATTTAAATAGTTACATGGGTAAGGGGTGGCTAGGTGGAGCAGTGGATAAAGCACCAGCCTTAAAGTCAGGAGTCCCTGGGTTCAAATCCTGTCTCAGAATAATTACCTAGCAGTGTGGCCTTGGGAAAACCACTTAACCCCATTTGCCTTGCAAAAAAAAAAAACTAAGAAAAAAAATAGTTACATGGGTGGAAATGCATTTGCTTTAATAGATATACATACATATACATTTACAAGTTCATGCATCTTAATATTTTGAAGAGATAGATTTAAACATTTGTTTCAAATTTTCTGTTTCCTAACCAGAGAGGATTCTGGGTTTATCACATTTCTTTCTTTCAATTCTCAATCATTCCTGACTTTTTATCCCAATCTTTTTCAATATTTCTATTTTGTTCATTTTATTATTCTGTTTTTGACAGTGTACCTCCTGTATCTCTTTTCCATTAGTTACATTTTGACGAATACAATTTTCTTCTATACTTCTAATTTGTCATTCCTTTGCCCATTCTATAATTCCTCCTTCCCATACTTCCACACTTTTACTTATTAATTATTTAGTATTATCCCAGTTTACTATATAAATGATTTGGTATAGCATGATAAGAATAAAAAAATGAAATTTCAAATTGAGGAATGTAAAGAAAATTTAGAAATTTATATTCAACTTCTCATTCAATTAAAATAATATAAAATCTTTTTAAATATGTTTTTTCATTCCCTTATATGGCCTGCAATTCTTTTTCCAGTTTCATAATTTTTAACATGTTCTTCCTATTCTCTTTTCATTTTATTTGATTATCTTGTCATTCACATATTTTTAAAATATTTAACAACTCTCTTTTTTTATTAATTATGTTCTTTAGTCTCCACTACCTGACCAACTTATTCTATTATCTTTTGGGATCTATTATGTTCTCATTACTAAGTTTTACCATTATTTTAGTTCAATTCTCATGAGTCTGTTTGAGAATATTAATTAAAATGATTGACTCATCATTGACTAACATTATTCTTTTTAACCTAGTAATATTTTGTCTAATAACTACTTTATGTTATCTGTCATTTTGTTGATAACATAGATTAAAGAATAGACAGAATTATCATCATAACAAAATAGAAAGGGATAGCTTACAAGTTGAGTGACAAAACTAATATTACAAAAGATCTTAACAAGTTGAAAAAATAGTCTGATTCTAATAAGATAATTTAATATACATGCATAAAATTTTGAATTTTGTCATGAATTTATTGCATAAGAACAAAATAGGGGAAATGATTGCTACTTAATGTGATATTGTTGCTTCAAAAGTTCAGAGCAAGGCATATGATGGTTTTACCATCTGTCTTAAAATTAAGCATTTTATTCCTCAAGAAAGAATGTGTTTCCTCCTGCTTCTCCCTATTTAAATGTAAGGGGTTATGACGAAGAGATGCTCAATAAGTGTATTACAGATTAGAACCCTTCAGGGTTTCTATTTTCTTGGGCATTGTGGATTCACAGACAATTGCTTTCCCAATGGTACATAATTCTTTTTTGTTTTTTTAGAAAATGAAGGATTCAGGGAAAGTATCTAGTCTAGCCAAATGATCTAGAAGCCCTGGAGTTTAAAAATTTAATGTGAATTTCACGCAAAAAATTAAAGCATTGCTTTCCCTTAGGAAAATAATCCTTAAACATTTATTCAATATATCAATATTTTAAAAATACAACAGAAATCTGAAACAAGTTAGGAACTTTGAATGATTTCAGTATTTGATTTCAGGTCATCTGTCTAAATATTTATTATTGTAATACTTGGAGTAAGTCTTATAAAGTAGAAACTTAGCTAGCCCAGGAGGACCAGTGTCAATCTTTCCTCTGATACATCTGAGTTGTCACTTATTCTCTCATTATACAATAAATTTTTCTTATTTGCAAGTTCTATATCTTAGTGAAACTAATATGTTCATTCTTCATCCAGGATAAGGCTTATGTCTGAAAGATGGCAGCACTAATTTCTAAGTTATTTCTTCCCCAGTGTGTTTACCATATGTCCAGTATTTATTTAGAATTGTCTTGATTAGTTCACCAATAAAAGTTATATTAATTAAAAATTAACTATGAAAGTAATTACAACAGTGAAATTTTGCCTATGTTAAGCTAGTATTTAGGAGTGCATGGAAACATAATCAGGCAAAGGGCATTCACATTCTGACCATGTATTTATTGTGAAAAAATAATCAATGTATTCAAATATAAAACCTGGAATTAAATGGAAAAAAATATAAACTCCTTTTCTGATACAACAGTGAAACCTAGTGATAAAATTCCTTTATGACCATGCAACTAAAACCTAATATCTTGATTTTTCATCATTCAAGATATCTCTTGCTTGAGTTCAAACACTGAAGAAAATATTCCCTGACAATCAATAATCTTCAATCTTCATTTACTGTAATTGTTAAGAACGCAAACAGATGCTTCAGGGAAGGATGTATATTGACTATGAATTTTCAGTTCATATTTAGAGAACAATCTATTTTGTTTGTAAAGGGAACATCTAGTTGAGATATGTTTGGGATTTACCCCTATGGTGAAATAACCAATAGTAAGACAATTACAATGATCTAAGTGACAAGACTTCCATTTTGCCTGGGGCTGGTTCTTCTCTTACAACACTTCTCACTGTTCACACCAATTCAACTGCCATTTATTTGCATCTTCTTTGTTCTAACTTCTCTTATAATATTTCAAATAAGTTGAAATGATCATTTTAAGGTTTGTATGAAGAAGCAACCCTCTGACTCTAGAGTGATCTTACACCTTCGCACAATTCTAATTGTTAAAAGGATTTTCCTTGCATAAATGTTCTGTACCTGAGTCATTACTATTAGTTTTGCCTTCTGAGTCTAAGAAGAAAAGTCTAATGCTTCTCCACCAAATATGTTGGAACTGTCAGAGTATATGCTTTGGCACAAAAAGCACTTTTTTCCTTTGTATTCCTGGGAACTCATAAAAGGTCTGGTTATTGTTAAATGTTTAATAAATTTATAAAATGATTGATTGATATTGTCTAACTCAAGTCTAACATTGTCCTATCTATAAATCCCTAATTCTTTCAAATTTGGTCTTGAAGCTGGGAGAATTGCTTGAGGGAGGAGGCTTGCAAGGATTTATAGATAGTTTATTCATTGGTATAGAAATCACAAGGTTCTCTGACTCAGAAGTGTAAGAAAAATGCATAAATTTGAATTAATAAGTTACAGCAAAAGGTAACAACAAGGTGAAGAAAGTGATTTTTTGATAATAATAGTGAAGTTAAACAATGAAGGAAACAATTACAACCTGAACTGGTGAGACCATCAAAGACATCTAAGAAGCAAAAATGGGGAGAGGAGAAGAAGAAAGGATAGGTGCAGTCACAAAATAAGTATCAGGGCTAAGAGCAACAGATATCCACCTGAAGTGAACAGCTTGGAGATGGAAAGACTGAGTTTTTCAAAGAACTCTTGGGGCAGGAGTATGGTTGAGTATAGGGTAGATCGAGAAGGAGTTGTTAGGGTGCTATCCTGGATAGACTAAGGAACAGTTTAACACATGTCTAGAGGAGGTCAGAGTTACAGTTTAACTTTAAGAATTTACAACACCTTAGCTGAAGGCATCAATTTGACTGGGATTTAGAGTTTTTGTTAACACAAGATATTTTAACCTCATAAAATGTATAAGATGCTTGTCCTAGTGAGATCACTTAAAGATATTAATTTAGATAGGATTGCATACTAGACTAATACAGAGTCAATATGGTTGCTAATTGAGGAAAGGACCTTGTTAGATATTAGGGATTGTACCCCTAAGTACAAGACCAATACAAAAAGAGAAGATATTAAATAACAGAGAGTAAAGGTTTATGTTTGTATGAATTACAAATTTTTTTCTTTTATACAAAAAGAAAAAAATAGTTTCAACATTTCTCTCTCTGCCCAGTTTTCCCCAGAGTAAACCAGTGCTAGATTATCTCTGTATTCTGATTATTCTTACTGGGAATTTTTCCCAATCTTCCTAACATATAATCTCTAGAACTGAACTCAATATCCCAGATGGGGTATGCCCAAGACAAAACAGAGTTGTGCCATATTTATCTGATCAAAATCTCTTAGTTTAAATAGTTGTTTAGGTCTGCATTGAGCCTACATCCAGTCAGTAGCATTCTGTGCAAAATAAAGTTTAATTAACTGATGGGGTGTTAGATTCCCATATGAATTAGTTATTAATAAAATCTACAACATCTCCAAGATCTGATTATCATAATGACCCTGCTTTAGAGGAAAAATGTCTCAAAGCTTAATCAGGATGGTTAGATTTGAATGAGGGACTAATCAATATATCAGTCAAAATCAGTCTTAGATGAAACTTCTCTAAAATGCAATTGTTCTCTGAACTCTTCATAATCACAATCTACAGCATGGTTTCTTAATTTTGAGTCCACAGATTTCAGGGGATCCAGGAACATCAATTTAAAAAAAAATACAACTTTCCTTTTACAAACTGCTAAATGAAATTTGACATTTCTTCTAATTATTAAATAGAACATTAAATCTGAGAGCATTCATCAGTTTCTACAGATTGCCAGTTATTTCAAAGCTCCTAACTTACTCTTCCTAAATGACAGGCCAGACTAATCTGATAGCTTTAATCAGGTGCTGTCTCAAGTAAGAAATTTATAGTTAGAATGTGAATAGAATTTAGCAACAACTGCCAAGTTAATTTGAGCGAACACATGATCACTTATGTCTCTTTGGAAAGGGTAACTTCATGTACTTTGATCCCCTTTTAAAAATCTATATCTACCTGGACTGTAATTCTTATGTGGGATATATTTTTGAGCCCTGGAAATAGTACCCACTTAAGCTACCTTACTGGCCTTTGAAACAAATTGTTACCAACAGTCCATTCCTACAGGGAAGCATTGACATTCTTGGGATAGATGTATCCTCCTTAGACACCTACAAATTTGATGCCTGTTGGTTACCCTTAACCTGGCTTAACCCATCTGTGGAGATGTTTTTATATGTGGTTATTGCACATACTACAACTTCTTGGAGCCACAGGTGAGAGTTGGGAGGGAGGTTAAAAAATAAATGAGCTGCTCTGACCAATTTCTCACAGGCAATCTTTCACATCTAGTACTCTTTAAGCACCCCATATATACCAGATCTTTTTACCAATCTGTAAGAGTCAACACTATCCCCACCATTTGCTATCAAGATAATGCTTTTCACCAGAGGCTAGACCCCATATCTGATCTTAGATCTGAATGTAGAACTGTTTGACAGTTCCAAGGAAGTCTTTGAGAACAAATCTGAGTTTTAAATATGGTGACAAACTGCTTTATGTTCTTTCTTTCTGCATCTTTGGAGAGGTGAATACCTTTTGAGAGAGCCTGCTTCATTTGGTAGGAAAATGATCTAACCTCCCAATTTATTATTAATCTGTTTTTTAAGCACTAAGAATTTCTCAGAAAATGAGGTGGGATTATACAAATCACCCCAGGGAGAGGGAGGAAGAAACTGTGCATTTTCTAAATCCTTTAGTATGCATTCCCTCCTAAGACATGAATCTTATTGAGATGGGAGAATGGGGGATGGTATCTGCTTAAGCTGAACATAGAATTAATTTTCTCTCTTAAAGGTAAAGTCATAGTCTAATGACTATTCTTTTTTCTTTACCTCTCTCATCTCTTTTAAATTTAATAGGCTTAATTTGAGTTGTAATAGTTATCTTTTTTTTTTTAGAATCCTATAATCTTCGGACTTTAGAGAGACTATTTAGTATAGCACTCATTTAGGGATGAGAAAACTAAGTCCTTGCACATAGCAAGGTTTTTGCAATCAGAAAAAAAGATTTCCTATCTTCTAACCTATCAAAAATCTCTAATATAAAATGTTGTGCCAACAAACAATATTTGCACTGATAATATTATACATACATAATAGGAGCTTAATAAATCTTTAAGACCTATCATTGATTTGAGTTTTTTTTCTGCTCCCTATATTTTTATCAGCAATTATACAAATATAAATAATCTCTTATGAATTAGATTTTGACTCCATATTCATCTTAGTCATCATTACACATCTATGAAAATTGTAATCAGTATCAACTCCTAAGCATCTACATATTTTCAGATATTGTCTATTGTACCAGCCTTCCAAAGAGAATATTTTAGGGTACAAAAAATCTGTGATATTTGCATGATTTCCTTTGTTACCCTTTGAAACCTTCAAACTGTACACAAGCTAGGAACATATGGGTTTTGTGAAAGTAATTTTTCTTAATTCTTCTAAGAAATTGTCAATTAAGATGTGATTATAGAATGGTTAAAAAGGAATTGCCACAAAGGAATTTCCAGATGGCCCTGAGAAGTAACTGGTGATGGGTGAAACTTAAAACAGGTTGATTATCATGTGCAATTGGCAAAGGTGGGCCTCTGCATCATTAAGAACTTTGATCTACCTTTTTTGTAATAAGTCTGCTGTTGAGTTTTTGTTTTGTGTATAAATGAAATCACAGCTCTAAATTTTAAACTTTTTCCATCTATACAAAGCCTAGATTTCAGCTAATGGGAAAGATTAACCTTCGTTATTGTCATTGATTGCTATGAAATTTGTTGATCTACTACCACTCCCTTTTAACCTTTACATTTTCATGTGGGCTTTATATGGGATGCATGCCAAAGCAATGACTAGAGGAATTTTAATTTCAGGAGACATTAAAAGAAAAATGAGCCTTTTGATGTTCATTATTTTGCACTGTTTGGATGTTTGGGTGTTTGGCCATCCACTTTGTTTATTTGAGAGATTAGTTTATTAGTAACTAAGAGGGAATTAGGATCATTAATTTTGTGTACATGGGCTCTGAAAGGCTTGTATTGACAAAATATATTGGTGATTACTTTCAACACAGGAGTACCAGACAATAGCACAAAAACTAGTCAATCAGGAGAATTTCTGATGCCCTGTGGTGATTTATATGCCAACAATCCTTTGAGGTTATCAAGAACAAACCACAGTTGAGTATGAAGAAAATCAGCTGTAAAACATACCCTGAACCATCTGTTGATTTATAGACCTATAAGAAATAATCTTTATTTAAAGAGTGTCCACTAAGTATGAAAGAACAGCTGACTGTCAGAAATAAAATAAGTTTTGAATATATATCAAATTTGATATAATAGTGGGTCATATTGACCTGCAGGCAATTAAGGATATGACAAAAAGGTTCAAGAAGACAGAGGTCAAGATTGATATAAAGTCAAATATTTAGCATTGAAAGCAGTCATAAAAATAAAGAAAATATCTGAGGCATGTAATAGCAAAATAAAACATAAATTCAAGAATTGAATATGCCTATCTTTAGGAACTGGAAAAGAGGAAACAGGTATAGGAAGGAAAGACTACAAGAATATAAAGTGATAATGCGGTATCTGGGTCTTAAGTCATTTGGCAGGCTCACTTCATCTAGATGAACAAGGGATATAAATAATTTATTAAAGGATTTGTCAATTTATCTGTATTTCATATTTGAATTAGTAGCTTTAGAAAATTACATGGAATGTGATGGGAATTAAATTATAGATTTATGTAAAAAATGTGTACCCTCACCATGCATTTATGAACTGGATTTGATGGAGTTGCCTCTTGTCAGGAGACTAGTTTAAGTACTTAATAAATGATTGAAATAGTCATACAAAATTGTGTTTGTTGGAATTTCCAGGTTGTAGCCAAGACAAGTGTGATGCTAGCATGCTCCCACAGCTTTTCCATTTGAAACATTAAAGGAAATTTCTATACACAACGTTAAAGCTAAAAATTCTATCAAAAAAGAACAAGAGAAGTTATCAACACTAGCCATTGTAAAGGATTTGACTCTTTTGGGCAAAAGTGGAAATAGAGTCTAGCTAGACAAGAGAGAAGGAAAGCAAGTGGGATACTTCTAGTGGCAGCAAGTCTAGGTCCAAGTAGCTAGACATTAACCCACATCCCAGAAACTAGACAGTAGCCCAGTTCCTGGGTCAGCTAGTTAGCAGGACAGCAGAGAAATTTCCAAGCTCAGAAACAGTCTGAGTCCTGAGACCTCTGAGGCAATAGACTGACTAGGGAACAAACCATTGCAAAGGTAAAGCTTGGGCATAAAGGAGGAAAAGGGATTTTGCATGGGCAAGCCTGGGCTACATAGGCAAGACCTTGCAAAGTGATAAACCAGGGACCAGATCTTGGCTGCATCACAAAATGCTTGGGATTATTCTCCCTGTAGCACAGGAACAGAGTTCATCTATCAAAATTAGCATACCCCCCCTCCAAAAAATGCATGAACCATAGAATGATAATTTTCAGATAGAGGTGTTAAGAAATGTCATCTAAGAAGAAGACAGTTACAAATTACATAAATGGAAAATCTCAAAGAACTTTAAGAACGGGACTCCAATTCAAAATGTCATGGAGCATAAAAAATATTTTAAAAACCAAAGAAGAAAGGAAAAACAAAAATGTGTGGGAAATGAGAACCATGCAGGAGAATTATGAAAAATAGACCAAGAAAACAACCCTTCCTAACTTCTGTTGACCTTTACATTGATTGTTTCTAGTCTGAAGATAAGGGGAATTTTGCTTGTGCTTATTCTTGTTTACACCTTATATAGTGAATGTGGCATTGAGGCCTAGGGTTTGAATTAATTTAGTACTATGTCCCCTGAAAAGTCACCATTTCTACTCCTCACAATCCCTCCTCATATCTATCATACACTCTGTTGACTTTTCACTCATTCTATCCCTTATTTTGTTGAGCTTCTGTATTAGCTCTTCAAAATGCTGTTCAATTTCCTCATCTCTGCCTAGATCATCTTGGCTTGCAGGAGTCCAACCTTCTACTCTTAATATCAGCATTCAGACTTGGTCCTCAGTTCAAATTATTTGAGGGAGGACTTTCTGGACCATATTGGTGATCAGCCATATCATGCATGGTACATGAGTAGAAAGAATTTTCAGGACTCCTCACACTAGGAGTCTGTACCACACTAATTGACACCACCAGCTCCCTCCTAACCAGGACCACCATGAAGTATTGAATGGGGAATTTCAGGTCTGGACAGGGGTGTGAGCTCTTTTTCTAATTTCTGTGGTGATCTCCTTTAGCAGTTTTCCATTATCATCAATTTTAATGCAACATGTAGATAGGTTCAATTTTCCACAAACACCCCCTTCCTTGGACAACAGATAATCTAAAACTAACCTATGTTGTACTACAGTCTCTCTAATTTTAGTGACTTCATATGCCAGTAAGTTCAATGCCTTTGCTGTTTGATTAGTTATAATTTCCATTACAGCCTGAAGTCTAATGATCCTATTTAATATATAAATTGGTGTCCTGTATTCCCAACTTCCATCTTGTGCCCAAGTAACAGGGCCATATTCCTTAATTATCCTTAGTGGGAGCCAGGTGTTCCTCCAACCATCAGCATCTACAGTCATTGTTAGAGAAGTATCTATACTTCATCTTTGTTTTCCTGTACCATTGTATAATGGAATACCTAAAGATTTTCCTATTTGATTTGGGAGGAAAAAGAACTTAGGTCTAATTAGTCCTTTATAACAGATTCTTGTTCAATTTAGTGGGAGGTACGTATAGGCTGTTTGCCCACATCCCCAATAATGCCCTTTTAGAGTTGGATTTTTTTTCTGGAAAATCCTGGTCTGATTATACTATGATTCAGGGTAGTACTGCATATCCAGATCTCCTAGAGGGCCTCTCTCACATCTTATGTTTGTTATTTTTGTTCTGACATTTCCACAACTGTGGTTCTTCTTCCCAGCTACATTTCTCAATGCAAGGCTCTCCACCCCTGTTTTGGGAACTCTAAAAAGTAGTAAAGAACCCTTCTCATTCACCGACATTTACCCATCTACAACTTTGGAGTCGAGTAATGAAGGGACCACTGTTCTGATTATATTTCATACAATCTGCTATTGATAGGTCACCTTTACACTTTCCCACTCCTCTAAGTACATATTGGAAGTCATTCTCATTCATTTTGCCATTATGGTACCTAACCCAGGTGCCATCATCACATTGTACCCAGGTCCTGTTCCAATGACCCTGGTCCCTCCCCCAATGTATCACTAGTTTTATACAGTTGACCTTAGCAGAAAGAGTCTACCTGCACCTATTTTTTCCCAAGTTAAGTCCTTTCTTGGTTTGCTTAAGACAATATCTTCCTGGCACGGACTCTGCCAGAGGCCACTGGTGTTCTTCCTTTTCATTCAAAAATCCAGTTCAGCTATGTACTAAGGACTTATTACTCAATAACCAAACAGGTTTGAGGGGAACTGGCACTCATCGTCATGTGCGTAATCCTTGATGACCCCCACAGATCCAGCAGTTGGCTACATTGAAGGTGTGACAATAGTTTGGATCAGATTCTGAAAACTGTTTCCCTCTTTCAGGAAGGTATCTAAGACTGAACCCTGATATAATAACAAACCCAGATTTAAGAGGAATACTCTCAGAATATGAAATCTGAAATGCATTTCTGCAGAGTTGGAGTTTTAACCAGAACCTGCAGGGTGAAGGGGCCAACCGCAGGGAGTGACACTATAGTTACACCCAAGAATGGGTCTCACGTGAACATCTTTTGCACTACATACAAGTATACCACCTATAAAGAAAAAGAGTGATAACAATATTATGACAAAGGAGAAAATACAAAGAATCCTCCGCCTCCTGGGCAGAAGTGTCAGAGAGTCCATCAGTTCTAAGTTCGCCTAAAGTACAGCTTCAGTCCATTCGTGGGTTCAAAGTTCACAGTCCATTCTTTTGGTGGATTCACAGATCTTTTCACTCTGGTATGATGGGTCCAACCCTGTTCCTGGGTCCTCATGGCAGTGTCTGAAGTGAGGAGAACCTGGAAGGAGCCTTCCCAGATTGGAGTCAACTTCTCCTACCACGTCTGGATCGAGACCCAATCGCCAGGTTCAAATTTGTGAACCATGAACCCTAAAGGAGGAGTCTGTGCAATAACCCCTTTTAGTTGAATTTCTTTCAGATGCTGGGTTAGAACCTTTATATATTCTCTAACAAACTTATCTTTATTATCTAAACTGTTCAATTGGACCAAGAAATGGGTGACCATACATATCATAAGGGGATAACCCAATGTCCCATCTAGGTTTTGATCTGATTCTGAATAATGCAAGGGGCAGACATTTGGTCCAAGGTAATTGTGTCTCAAGAGACAACTTTGTCAGCTGTCACTTAATTTCCTGATTCATTCTTTCCACTTTGCCTGAAGAGGGTGGATGCCCGGGATTAGCAACTCCCAGGAAATTTACAAGGCTTGAGCTATGGACTGGAGAACTTTAGAGGTAAAATGCATTCCTTGATCTGAATCAATCCAGTCCACATAATGGGGAATTACTTGTTTTAGCAGAATTTTGCTGATCATGGGGGAAGCTGTCCTTGAGAGAGAGGTAAAACCTCCACCCAAGAGGTCAAATGGTATACTATGACTGACAAGTAATTAAGGGGCCCAACAGGAAGCAGCTCAGTAAATTCCACCTGTATGCTTTGAAAGGGTGGAACCCCAGAGGCCGTCCCCCATTGGCACTTGGCATTGGGCAGCCCTATGTGTCCTTCGACAAATGAGACACCTATCTACCAATTGCATGACCATTGTATGGAGGCTGGGAGATACAAATTTGGTTAAGACTGCATCACACAGACTCTGGAATTCCAAATGACTGCCCCAATACAAAGTCAGCAAGATTTGCCTCATACTTGCCTTATTCAATACTTCCCATCCATCAGGCAAATGCCAACATCTCTCATTGGACTCCTTAGCCCCCAAGTGCAACATTTTCTGCTTTCCTTATTGGTAACGGATGGTAAAGAGTTATATGAAGGGATCTTTCATATTAGTATTAACATTCCTTTTGATCCTCCAAGCTTTCTTTCTCCAGCTGTTCAAGCCATCTTGTTTGCAAGGTGATTACTCCTAGCTTCAAATGAATTTCCTGATTGATGTCCTTTTTCATGTACTACTGCAATAACAGGGGGCTTAAGCAAATTATTTAAAACTTCTTGAATTAGTTCATCATGGACCAAATCTTTACCTTTACTATTCATCATTCCTCTTTCCTCCCATATATTCCAAAATATGTGCACCACTCTCAAAGCATACTTGGAATCAGTGCAGATAGTCCCTCCTTTGTTTTCCAACCTGATTTAGGGCATATAATTTACAAGTCTGAGGAGACCATCTTTTTGGATGCTTGAACAACCATATTTTTCTTCCCATTTATTATAGCATACCCACTGATACTTTTTCCTTCCACCACCCTTGAGGATCCATCCACACACCAATCCTCCTCATCTGGAATGGGTGATTCTTATACAATCCCTTACTTTAATCTGAAAATTCACAGCTTCCAAGCAGCTGTATTCAAATTACTGCTAATCCTCAGGGGAAATGGACAGAATTTCGGGTGGATTCTGGTTATGATCTTGAGTTAGTATCAAATCATCCCTTGCTAAAAGAATTGTTTCATATTTTAATATCTGAGAGTCCCCATCAACCATCTACCAGTCTTTTGGTTCAGAATTGTCCTCATTTTATGAGGAACACTCACAATAAGACCTCCTCCAAAGGTAATTTTTCTACTTTCCTCAACCAGGATTGCAGTAGCCACCACAGCCTGGATGCAGGCTGGCCAACCTCATGCTCCTGGATTCAATAATTTAGATAAAAAGGCCACTGGGTGTCGCTGCCCTCCTCTTATTTGTGCTAGTGCCGCCAGAGCCACCAATTTTTCTGAACTTATGAATAAGTGAAATGGGTTGTCTGGGGAAGGCAGCAACAAAACCTGGGTGGAGTCCAAAATAGTTCTTAATTGCTTAAAACTCTCTTCACTTTTTGAATGCCATAATATCCTATCTGGTCTTTTCTCTAATAGATGTTAATATAGTGGTTTTGTCAGGGATGCATAAGAGTTAATCCAGTCCTGCAATATCCTACCAATACTAAAAATATCCTCAAAGCCTGTTTCTTCTCAGGCCTAGAGGTATGTATTATCCTTTCAACCCAGGAGAAATCTATTTTATTCCTTCCTTTACTTATAAGATGTCCTAAATATTTTACCTTTCTTTTAGCAAATTGCAACTTCTCCCAGGACACTCTAAGTTCCTCCTGCTCCAAAGAATTTAATAGATCAATAGTAGCCTGACCTATTTTTTCTTTTTTATTACCAATCAATGAAAGATCATCTACATACTGGATGACAGTTATGCCTTTAGGTTTGGAGAATCCTTCCATAACCTCTTCCAACATTTGTCTGAATAAATTCAAGGACTCTGTCTACCCCTATAGGAGTATACACCATCTATATTTTTGTTTTCTACCAGTATCTGGGTCTTCCCACTTGAATGCAAAAAATGTTTCTGCTTCCTTCATCTAAGGGACAACTCCAAAAGTCATCTTTCAAATCAACTACACTGAACCAGGAATTGTCACCTGGGATCCTTCCCATGATAGTATATGGGTGGGGAACCACCAGATGGGAGGGCAAAACTATTCTATTGACTTTTCTCAGGTCTTGGACCACAAGAAAACTTGCATCCTTCTCCTATACAGGGAGAATTGAGTTGTTATAAGGTGATATACAGGGCTCTATCAATTTTGTTTCCAAGAGTATTTTAATCACAGGTTTCAGTCTCTTTCTCCCATCTAAAGAAATAAGATTGGGTCCCTGTCATTCACAAATAAATTCAACCTTTGATATACTCAGTCTTCAGTGGAGACATATTTGGGCCAAATTACTCCACCACCCAAATTTTTATCACTCCATATAAAACAACAATACTTGATTATCTTTTTCTTATCCTTGCCTTGATAATTTGGTATTTGGTCCCAATCTTGCAACAGCTGCCTAATGGACTGTCCTTTGTTATTTTCTGATCTTTTGCTTCAGGTTTAACTTTAGATTGCTCTTTCCCCATAGTTTAACATGAGGTCCATCACCAGCCACCCCCAAGTCCATGACTCAACGAATCCTACTAGGCTCACAATGAGGGTCACCCACCCATCAGAGTTACCCTAGAGAGTTTGGCATTCCAATGAGTCAACTACCATCTTTGACTCACCAGATTGATTACCTCTGGGTTATATTTATATAGGTTGTCTGACTGGCCAGATTTCCTTTGGGGAATTTTTCAGATCCATTCCTCGTCTTTGCTCCACTGAATTACTCTGCTTCGGGTCAATTGTCTCAGGGAGGGGGAGACTCCATGACCAGTATCAAGTACTGTTGGAGGAAACTCTCAACAGGTGCCTGCCTTTGAGCTGGATCAGGGGTCATCTCTCCCCAAGACCACCAATCCCTCGAATCCCCCAAAACTGTGCTGAGTATCAAGACCCTAACCCAAAAATAACTACTTGTAGTTCTCTTGAAGCAATAGCAAAGAGTCAGAATTTATTTTTTGGTTCTTGCCAAAAGTGGGATGGTCCCTTACTCTTTATAATGTTGGAGCAGGGAAAGCCAGATTACAGAAGCCAAAGCAAAGTTATAAAGGCAAAACCCACAAACACAACAACCCCTCCTATCTTCTGTTGACCTTTACAGTGATTGGTTCTAGTTTTATGGTCTGAAGATAAGGGGAATTTTGCTTGTGTTACTCAAGACTTGTTTACACCTTATAAGGTAAATGTGGAATAATTGTAGCTAGGGGTATTTCCAAAGATCCACATGCCTTTTCATCACCTGATTTCTGAGAAATAGAAACTGAGGCCTATAGTTTGAGCTAATTTAGTACTATGTCCCCTGAAAAGTCAGCATTTCTACTCCTCCCAAACTGATGATACCTGAAGAATTGTACTTGAGACCATTGGAGAAAACTTAATGGGCATAGAAAGAATTTATCTTTGTCTCTATAGTACATGACACCTATACCTGAACTAGGGCACAAAAATTTTATAATCAAATGCATAAAGGCTGAAATAGTAAATACACACTTCTCAGAACATGATGCAATAAAAATGATAAGTAATAAAGGGTCATAGAAACATTAATCAAAAATCAATTGGAAACTAAATAACTTAATCTTAAATAATGGGTGGATCAAAAAGCAAATAATCAAAATAATCATAATTATATCCAAGTAAATGATACAAACGAGACTTCATACAAAAATTTATGGGATGCAGCCAAGACTGATTTGAGGAAAAATTTTATATCTCTAGATGACTTTGTGAATAAAATAGAGGGGTTGGGCATGCAACTAAAAAAGCTAGAAAAAAAAATTAAAGGTCCTCAAATGCCAAATTAAAAGTCAGAAAATCAAGGGAGATATTCATATAATTGAAAACAAGGAAACCATTTATCTCATAAATAAAACTGAGTTGGTTTATGAAAAAAAGTCAATAAAATAGACAAAACTTTGGGTAATCCAATTTAAAAAAAGAAGATAAACAAATTGCCAGTATCAAAAACAAAAAGACTGAATTATCCACCAGTAAAGAGGAAATTAAAGTGATTATTCAGAGCTACTTTGCCAAACTATATGCCAAATAAATTTGATAACCTGAGTGAAATGGATGAATATTTACAAAACTACTAACTGGCCAGATTAATAGTAGAAGACATTAAATACTTAAATAACTCCATGGGAGAAACAGAAATTGAAGAAACCATCAACAAACACCATAAAAAATGTCCCCAATGGGGCAGCTAGGTAATGGATAGAGCACTGGCCCTGGAGTCAGGAGTACCTGAGTTCAAATCTGCCCTCAGACACTTAATAATTACCTAGCTGTGTGGCCTTGGGCAAGCCACTTTACCCTGTTGCCTTGCAAAAAAGAAAAACTAAAAAAATGTCCCCAAGTCTAGATGGACATACAAGTGAATTCTATCAAATATTAAAGGAATAATTAATTCATATTCTACATAAACTATTCTTAAAAAATAGAAATGGTGTTATGCCAAATTCCTTCTGTGACACAGACATGGTGTTGTTACCTCAACCAGGAAGAATGAAAACAAACAAAGAAAATTATAGATCTATCTCCCTAATGAATATTGATGCAAAAAATCTTAAATAAAGTTTTTTAATTGGAGTACCGCATGTTATTACTAGGAGAATATACCATGATCTTCTAGGATTTAAATGAGGTATACATGGATGGTGCAAAATTGGAAAAACACCCAACATAATTGAACTTATCAATAGCAAAAACCAAAAAATATCATTTGATTATTTCAATGGATGCTGAATAAACCTTGGATAAAATACAACATCCATTCCTATTAAAAACCCTTGAAAGATGAGGAATAAATGGTTTTCCTTAAAATAACAAATAGTATCTATCTAAAGCCATCAACAATTGTTAAATGTAATGGGAATAAATTTGGCTATTTTCCAATAAAATCAGGGGTGAAACAAGGATGCATATTATAACGATTACTATTCAATATAATAGTAGAAATGCTATCTTTAGCAAAAAGAGAAGAAAAAGAAACTGAAGGAATTAGTATTGGCAATGAGCAAGGAAAACTTCCACCCTTTGCAGATGATATGATTGCATATTTAGGGAACTCGAGAAATTAATATAAAAAACTCCTTGAAACAATTAACAAACTTAGAAAAATAGAAGGATATAAAATAAACCCACAGAAATCATCAGCATTTCTATATACATGAACAACAGAATCCAAGTGCAAGAAATAGAAAGATAAATTTCATTTAAAGCAACTATAGACAACATTAAATATTTGAGAATCTGCCTCCCAAGCCCAACACAGAAACTGTATGAACACAATTACAAAACACTTCTTTTTTAAAAAAAATATGTATTTATTGATTTTTATTTTTGTAAAAATGATTTTTTATTCATTACAAAAATATTCTTGTTTAAGAGTAAACATAATAACTCCTCCCCCCCCCCAAATAGAGACCCTCATGAGAAATGAAGTAAAGGAAAGAGAAAAAAAATGTGCTTCCATCTGTGTTCCAACACCACCAGCTCTGTCTTGGATGGATCACATTCTTTATGATGAATCCATCACAAAAGCTGCTTCCATATTTTCCAACATTGCTGTTGTTGATCTCACCTCCCTCCATTCATACCTCCCCAATACCATGCACTGTATTTTCTCTCTTCTTTCACTCTGTGCCTCTTCTAAAATTGGCTGTATGGTAGCTGAGTGGCATGGCAGACTGATCACCAGCCCTGCGGCCAATAAGACCCAAAACCACATACCACTCATGAGACCCAGCAACCACTGTGCCCTGTGGTCATAGACAGGCCACCCAATGCAAGCCCCTTGTAAGAAGTAAAAAAGAAAATGTGTTATATCTGACTATGACACAATGACACACCCTCTCCTCCATCACTCATATCCCCCTTATCATTTTTACTCTAGATGTCTATACCCCATTGAGTGTATATGCTGTTTCCTCTCCAAGCCACCTCGGACAAGAGTGAAGGTTTCTCATTCCCCCTCGCCTTCCCCCTTCCAAATCATTAGAATAGTTCATTTTAAAGCATATATATATATATATATATATATATATATATATATATATTACATATATATAATACATATATATATATATACATATACATATATATGTATATATATGTGTTTGTGTGTGTATGTATATTTAATATGAAATAACTTACCCTATTCCACTTCTCCTTTCTCTTATTCCCAGTACATATCCCTTTTAGCCATTGACTCCAGTTTTACAATATTTTATATCTTCAAATTCAGCTCTCTCCTGTGCTTCATCTATAAAAGCTCCTCCTACCTGCTCTATTAAATGAGAAATTTTATATAAATAATATCAGTATCATTTTTCTATGCATGTTCATGCAGTTCATCATCATTAAGTCTTTCATATTTACCTTTCTCCTCTTCCACTCTCTATGCTTCACCTGAGGCCTCTATTTGTAGGTCAAATTTTCTGTTCAGCTCTGGTTGTTTCAACAGGAATACTTGAAATTCCATTGGTTCAATGAAAGTTCATCTTTTCCCTTGGAAGAGGGTGTTCAGTTTTGATGAGTATTTGATTCTTGATTGCTTTCCAAGCTTTTTGCCTTCTGGAATAATATATTCCAAGCCCTATGAGCCCTTAATATAGTTGCTGATAAGTCCTGTGTAATCCTGACTGCAGCTCTACAAAATTTGAATTGTGTCCTTCTGGCTGCTTGTAATATTTTCTCTTTGACTTGGGAGTTATGGAACTTGGCTATAATATTCCTGGCAGTTGTGTTTTTTACATCTCTTTCTGGGGAAGCTCAGTGAATTCTCTCAATTTCTATTTTGACCTCTGCTTCTATGACATCTGGGCAATTTTCCTGTAGGAATTCTTTAAAAATGAAGTCAAGCCTCTTTTCCTGCTCATGACTTTCAGGTATCCGAATAATTTTTAAATTTTTTTATCTGAATTTGTTTTCTCAATCAGTTTGTTTTCAATGAGTTGTTTCACATTTTTTGCTAATTTTTCTTTCTTATGTTGTTGAAGTATTGTATCTTCACTTCTTGAAAAGTCATCAGTCACCTTTAGCTCCATTCTACATCTGAAGGATTTGTTTTCCTCAGAGAGCTTTCTTATCTCTTTTTCCACCTTGCCAATTCTTCTTTTTAAAGCATTCTTAGGGGCAGCTAGGTGGTGTAGTGGATAAAGCACTGACCCTGGAGTCAGGAGTACCTGAGTTCAAATCTGGTCTCAGACATTTAATAATTACCTAGCTGTGTGGCCTTGGGCAAGCCACTTAATCCTGTTTGCCTTGCAAAAACCTAAAAAAAAATAAAAATAAAGCATTCTTGTCCCCAATAACTTTTTGAATTGTTTTATCCATTTGAGCTATCCTGGTTTTTAACATGTTATTTTCTTCAGCAGTTTTTTGGATCTCCTTGACTATGCTGCTGACTTATTCATCATGTTTTTCCTGCATCTCTCATTGCTTTTCCCAGTTTTTCTTCTATCTCCCTTACTTGATTTTCAATTTTTTTTTTGAGATCTATCATAGACTGAGCCCAATTCCCATTTCTCTTGGAGTCTTTAGATACAGGAGCTTATATTTCCTCATCTTCAGATTGAGTATTTTGATCCTTCTTGGGATCATAGACAATATATTTTTGAATGGTGTTCTTTTTTCCTTTTTACTAATTTCTTCAGCCTGTGCCTGGTTTTTGAGTGCTTCTTGAAATTTTGAGCATTATTGGGACAACCTCCACAAGGTTCTCAGTGTGTGTGAAGCTCTGATTTCCCTCCTGGTCTGTGAATGACCACAAGTGTCCCCCTCTGCCATGGGGCTGAGGTGGGGGGTGATCCTGTTCTATGGAGGTACCTAGACTGCAAACAGGATCTGAATGTGGTCAGAGCCCCAGAGGTCTGTTCCAGGTACAGAGGACTCTGAAGTCTCTCCACTCCCCTACCTTTGGTGGGTTGAGCACTCAAGGCCCAATTGCTTGGGGGCTCCTGCTTACTGACTCCAATGCCTGCTTCTGTTTCCTGGATCTGGTCTACTGTTCAGTTGTTGCTGCTGAACTGGCCATGCTGACTGCTGCAACTGCCCTGAGGGCCTGGGCTTCATGCTTTCACTCTGGCAGAAGTCTCCTCTGCAGATCCTCCAATTTGTTCCCAGTATTCCATAGGGCGTAGGTAAGGAAACTGCATCTGCTGCCTTGAGCCTTGGCTCCCAGGTGCCCTGGGGCTGACTCCAGGAGATTGAAGTTTCTTCAATCTTGAGGGCTGCCCCTCTAACCCTGTGGAGTTGGAGTCTTTTCACTATTTTCTATGTCACCTTGGTCTGGAGAATTTTCTCATTATATCTTTCTGTGGGTTCTGTCTCTCAAAAATTTAGTTGGAGTCATAATTTTAAGACTTCTGAAATATTATGTAGAGAGTACCTAAGAGAGGCTTTTCTCCTGTTGCCATCTTGGCTCCATCCCCTATAACACACTTCTTACCCAAGTAAAGTAAATGCCAATTTCTCATGTTTAGGTCAAACAAGTACAATAAAAATTACAATTCAACTGAAATTAAATTACTTATTCAGTGTCACACCAATAAAACTACCAAATAAGTATTTTACAATGCTAGAAAAAATGTTTAGAAAACTCATCTCTAGCAAAAAAAGGATCAAGAATAGCAAGGGAACTGATTTTAAAATAGTGTGAAAGGTGGCCTAGTTATACCAGATCTAAAATTTTACTATAAAGTGGCAGTCTTCAAAATTGCCTTCAAAACTCTAAGAAATTCAGTAATGGATCAATGGATTAGGATAAGTTCAAAAGAAGCTTCAGTAAATGATCACAGCAATCTACAGTTTGATAAACCCAAATACATCGACTTCTGAGATAAGAACTCACTATCTGACAAAACTTGTTTGGAATACTGGAAAAATAGTATGACAAACAGTAGGCATAGACCCACATCTCACACCCTATACCAAAATAAGATCCAAATGGACACAAGATCTAGATAAAAAGAATGACACTATAGATAAATTAGTAGCTGAAGAAATACTCTATCAGATCTATAGAAAGGGGACAAATTTATGACCAAACAAGAATTAGAGTACACCACAAACTTCAAAATGAATGATTTTGACTTTATTAAATTAAAAGGATTCCACTAATAAAATTAGAAGAAAGCAGAAAACTATGAAATAATCTTCACATCTAGGAGTTCTGATAGAGGTCTCATTTCTAAAAAAAATAGAAAATTTAATCAAATTTATAAGTTTACATGTCATTCCCCAATTGATAAATGGTCAAAGAATATGAATAGTCAGTGTTTAAATGAAGAAATTAAAGCTATATATAACTATAGTACAAATACTCCAAATCATTATTGATTAGAGTAAATATCAACTAAGAAAGGAAAAGGGGAAAATCATCAATGATGAAGAGGTTGCAGGAGGATTGGGACATTGATGCGTTACTGGTTGAGTTGTTACCAGATCCCACCATTCTGGGGAGAGCAAAACAGAACTATGCACAAAAAGCAATAAAACTGATTATAACCTTTGACCCAGCGATTCCAATTCTAGGTCTATATCTAAAAAAATTTCATAAAAAATGGGAAAAATACCACATGTTCCAAAATATTCATAGGAGCTCCTTTTGTAAGGGGAAACAATTAGAAATTGATGGGTTATCCATCTATTGTGGAATGGCTAAATAACATAGGGTACATGAATACTATGAAATATTATTCTGGATATGAACAATATTATCCCCATCTAGAGGAAGAAAAGCAATACAAAATGAAAATAACCCTTCACAATCTGATGAACACTTTCAAATATTATCTCTTTCCCTTAATCCTAATTCCTTATACCAAAAATGACTAATCTGAAAATAGGTTTATCAAAAATATGTGTGTAAAATGCTAACCTGACTGTTGCTGAAGTTAGGAAGGTAGGAAGGGAGGGTGGAAAAATATTTTCTAATTTAAAAATATACATTCGCATGAGTATAAATTTTGAAAAAAATTTCATAATATATATTTGGAAAAATGAAATATCAATAAGACAAAGAAATAATATAATAAGCAGTACAGGGGCAACTAAGTAATACAATGGATAGAGCATGAACCCTTGAGTCAGGGGGACCTGAGTTCAAATCTTCCCTCAGACAATTCATACTTATTTAGTTGCATGACCTTGAGAAGTCACTTAAACCAATTGCTTTGCAAACAAATAAGAATAATGAAAAATAGTTTCTATCTAAAACCATCAACATGCAGTCTATGTAACTGGGATAAATTAGAAGCAATTCCAATAAGTTCAGGTGTGAAATGTGTATGCCTATCATCTCTATAACTATTCAGTAGAGTATTATAAATGTTCACTATAGCAATAAGGGAAGAAAAAATAATGAATGAATTAGACTAGGCAATGAGGAAGCAAATTTCACTCTTTTCAGATGATGGGATGGTAGGCTTAGAGAATCCTGTAAAATCAATTAAAACCACACTTGAAACAATTTATTTTTCAACAAATTTATAGGATATAAAATAAACCCTCCTAAATCATCAGCATGTCTACATATGAACAAGAAAGACCAAGAGATAGAAAGGGAAATATCACTTCAAATAATTGTAGGCATCATAAAATCCTTGGAAATCTACCTCCCAGCTTAAAGTCAGAAACTGTATGAACACAATTATAAAACACTTTTTACTCAAATAAAGTCAGATCTAAATAACTGGAAAAATGTCAATTGTTCATGGCTAGGCAGAGCTAATAAAATAAAATGACAATTCTAGTCAATTTAAATTACTTATTCAGTGTCATACCAATCAAACTTTCACAATCCTATTTTACAGAACAAGAAAAAATTAGAAATAGTTTTTATCTAGTGCAACAAGAAGCCAAGAATATCAAAGAGATTACTGAAAAAATCAAAAACCAAACAAACAAACAACAAATGCAAAGGAGGTGGCCTAGCTCTATCAGATCTAAAACTATTATGTTATATTATGATATAATATTATATCATATATTACAATATTATAAAGCAACAGTCATCAGAACTGCCTAGTACTGGTTAAGAAAAGAATAATGGACCAGTGCATTAGAATATGTAAAAAAGATACCACAGTAAATGACTATGGTCATCTATTGTTTGACAAACCCAACTAGCTTCTGGGATATGAACTAAGTAATTTACAAAAATTGTTGGGAAAATGTAGAGCAAAAAAAAAAAACTGGAAAGTTGTAAGACAAAAACTAGGCATAGACACACTTCTCACACCTCATACCAAAATAAGGTCAAAATGGGTACAGGATTTAGACATAAATGGCGATACCATGGACCAGTTGACAGATCCAAAAATTCTCTCTTTGACAGATTTATGGTAAGGGGAGAAATTCATGACAAAACAAGAACTAGATTATATTATTAATAGGAAAATGAATGATTTTGACTATATTAAATTGAATAGTATTTGAACAAATAAAGCTAACGTTCTCAAGATTAGAAGAAAACTTGAAAGCCGAGTAGCAATTTCCACAATTTGGGGTTCTGATAAAGGTTTCATTTCTGAAATATATAGAGAACTGTTTCATATTTATAAGGTTACAAGTCCTTCCTCAATTGAAACATGGTCAAAAGCTTTGAACAGGCAGTTTTTAAATGAAGAATTTAGAGCTAGATGCAATCATATCTTTAAAAAGATGCTTCAAATCATTAGTGATTAGAGAAGTGCAAATTAAAACAACTATGAGGTATCTCCTCACACCAATTAGTCTGATAAATATGACTAAAAGGGAAAATGATAAACATTGGAGAGCTTGTTGGAAGATTGGGACATTAATGCATTGTTGATGGAGTTGTGAACCAATATATTCATCCTGGAGAGCAACCTGGAACTATGCCCAAAGAACAATATACCTGGTCTTATCCTTTGACCAAGTAATAACAATAATACTAGGCCTAATATTAGGCCTATATTCAAAAGAAATCATAAAAAATGAGAAAGTTCCATATGTTCACATTTATAACAGGTTTTTATTGTGGTGAGAAAGACTTGGAAATTGAGGTAATGTCCATTAATTGGAGAATCACTGAACAAGTTTTGGTATATAAATGTGATGAAATACTATTGCTCTACAATAAATCATGAATGGTCAGACTTAGAGAATAAGTGAAAGAATTACATGAACTGATCTTGAGCACTGGGAATAGAACCAAGAGAATACTGTACACATTAAAAAAAAATTGAGAGTTTTACAACTATGATGGATGGAATAACTCTCAGCAACTCAAAGATCTAGGACAACCCTGGGACAGCATCTTCCATATCAGCAGAAAATAAAATGAGATAAAAACAAACAAGCAAACTTAGAATTAGAATGAATGCAATGTTCAGTTTTTTAAAACTTCTCATGTTTTTTCCCCTAACCCATTGTTTTCTTTCATTTCTCTTAATCCTAATTCCACATTCACAAAATGACTGCTCTGTAAACATATTGAACACAAATGAACAAGTACAATTTTTACTAGACTATTCACTACTGAAAGGAGGGAGGATTGTGTGTACTTGAAAGATACTTGAAAAGAGGATAAGGTAAAAATGATTATAGTTCTAATTTGATGCAATTTTGTTCAATGCTGCTTGTCAAGCAAGCAAGTTATCAATCTGATGACATCATCATAACAATAGGAGCTTATGAAGCAAACAAATAATTGCACTGTGATTGATGATACCTAATTAATAATATTAGAGCACCAAGGAAGAGGCACAAAGATTTTTAATTTTAGAGGGGAAAGAAGGGTGAATGTAAATGATGAGTAAATTATATTCAAGAGATTTAGCCCAGTGAAGGAACAAAATGCAATCCCAGTTGGGTTTAAAAATCTAACTTAATCTACAGGGAAGGGGAAGACTGGAAAAGGGAAACAAAAGAGACAGCTGAAAGGGAAGAGAAGGGATAAGTGAAAATAAAGTTAAATTTCTAAAAGAAAAGTCAAAGGGGAAAGGTAGTAAAATTTTGATGAGGGGGAGTAAGAGAAAAAGAAAGAGATAAATATAAATAAATAAAGAAAGATAACCTGAAGGGAAATACAGAATTAGTCATCTTAACTGTAAAAGTGATAGTTATGAACTACCTCATAAAACAGAAGTGGATAGCAGAATGAATTAAAAATCAGAATCATGCAATATGTTGTTTACAAGAAATACATATGAAGCAGAGGGATACACACAGGGTAATGGTAAAAGGTTGGAGCAAAATAAATTATGCCTCAGTGAAAGTCAAAAAATCTGGGCTAGTGATCCTAATCTCAGCCAAAATAAAAGCAACAACCAATCTCATTAAAAGGGATAAGAGAAGAATCTACATCTTCTTAAAAGGCACTATTGGTAATGAAGCTATATCATTACCAAATCTGTATGCACCTAGTAGTATGGCATCCAAATTACTAGGGGAAAAGCACAGTGAATCACAAACAAATTAAAGCAAAACTTTAATAATGGGAGACCTCAATCTCCTTTCTCAGAACTAGATAAATCTAACATCAAAATAAACAAGAAGGAAGTTAAGAAGGTGAATGAAATCTTAGAAAACTTTGATATGATAGACCTCTAGAGAAAACTTAATGGGGATAGAAAAAAAATGTACATGTTTCTAGGCAGTAAATGGCACCTTCCCCAAAACTGACCATGTACTAAGGCACAAAACCTTAAATTTAAATGCAGAAAGGCAGAAATAATAACTACACAATTCTCATACCATGATATAATAAGAATTCCATGTAACAAAGGATTTTCAAAAGATAAATTAAGAACTTATTGGAAATTAAATAACTTTATCTTAAATAATAGGTACATCAAACAACAAAAAATAATAGAAATAATCAATAATTATATCCAAGAAAATGATAATAATGAAACATCATACCAAAATTTATGAGATGGAGCAAACTCAGTTTTGAGGGGAAACTTCATTATCTAAATGACTATAAGAACAAAATGGAGAAAGAGGAGATCAATAAATTGGGTATTCAACTAACAAAGCTAGAAAAAGAACAAATTAAACAACCAAATTGATTACCAAATTAGAAATTCTGAAAATTAAGGGAGAGAATAATAAAATAGAAAATAAGAAAACCATTGATCTCATTAATGAAACTAAGAGTAGGTTTTATGAAAAAAAGTCAACAAATCTGGTTAATTTGTTTTTGTAGAAAGATTTTATTTATTTTGAGTTTTACAATTTTACCTCCATTTTTGTTTCCCTAACCAACCCCCCACAGAAGGCATTCTGTTAGTGTTTACATCGTTTCCATGGTATACACTGATCTCAGTTGAATGTGATGAGAAACAAATCATATCCTCATGGAAAGAAAAATAAAGTATAAGAGATAGCAAAATTACACAATAAGGTAATGGGATTTTTTCCCCTAAATTGAAGGTAATAGTCTTTGGTTTTCATTCAAACTCCACAATTCTTTCTCTGGATGCAATCTCCATTAAAGATTGTCCCAAACTGTCCCTGACTATAACATTGATGGAATGAGCAAGTCCATTAAGTTTGATCATCACCCTTATGTTGCTTTTAGGGTGTACAATGTTTTTCTGGTTCTGCTCATCTCCCTCAGCATCAGTTCATGTACATCCTTCCAGGCTTACCTGAATTCCCATCCCTACTGGTTTCTAATAGAACAATATTATTCCATGACATACATATACCACAGTTTGCTAAGCCATTCCTCAATTGAAGGACATTCACTTAATTTCCAATTCTTTACCAGCCCAAACAGGACCATCATGAATATTTTTGCACAAGTGATGTTTTTACCCTTTTTAATAAACTGTTCAGGGTATAGACTCAGACTATGGATGAGCTCAAAAAAGACTTTGAAAAGCAATTAAGGGAGGTGCAGGAAAAACTGGAAGGAGAAATGAGAGTAATTCAGAAAAATCATGAAAACCAAATCAGCAGTTTGGTGAAAGAAATACAAAAAAATACTGAAGAAAACAATAGGCAAAAAATCAGTTTAGGTCAAATGGAAAAAGCAAAACAAAAGGCAAATGAGAAAAAGCATGATTTAAAAAGAAGAATTGACCAGCTCGAAAAGAAGATAAAAAACTTCTCTGAAGAAAATAACTCCTTCAAATACAGAATGGAACTAACAGAAGCTGATGACCTTGCGAGAAATCAGGAAGAAATAGAACTTTTCCAAAAAAGCCAAAAATTAGAAAAAAGTGAAATATCTCATTTGAAAAGCAACTGACCTCACAAACAGATCCAGAAGAAATAATTTAAAAATTATTGGGCTACCTAAAAGTCAAGCCTAGACTTCATTTTTCAAGAAATTTCCCTGAGATTCTAGAAGCAGAGGGTAAAATAGAAATTGAGGGAATTCAACAGGTATCTCCTGAAAGAGATTCCAAACAAAAAAATCCAGGAATATTATAGCGAAATTCTAAAACTCCCAAATCAAAAAGAAAATACTAAAAACTGCCAGAAACAAACAATTCAACTACTGTGGCTCTGTAGTCAGGATTATACAGGATTTGACAGCTTCTACATTAAGGGCTTGTAAGAATTGGAGTAAGACATTCCAGAAGACAAAAGATCTTGGTGTACAACTGAGAATTAACTACGCAGCAAAACTGAACATCCTCTCTCAGGGCAAAATGGATTTACAATGAAACAGGGGATTTTCAAACTTTTCTAATGAAACAACCAGAGCTTAACAGAAAGTTTGATCTTCAAGTACAGGACTCTGGTGAACCATAGAGGGTGTGGATGAGAAGGATTAGCTATGAGTAACTTAATGATATTGAACTGTTTGTATTCTTGCATAGGAACAAGATACTGATAACTCATATGAATCTTCTCATTTATAAGAGCTGTTAGAAGGAGTATATATATATATATATATATATATATATATATATATATATACATATATATATATATGAAGGAACAAATTATAATGCTACAGTATATTAAAAAGATGGAGTCAATGGTTGATAAAAGGAAGTACTGGGAGGAAGAGAATGTAGTGTAGGGGAGGAAGGAGCTAATATAGTTCACATAAGAGTTAAGAAAAACTTTTTCAATGGAATGGAATGGAGGAAGGAAGGGGAGAATGAGTGAACCTTCATTGTCATCCTAAATGGCTCAGGGAGGAAATAACACTCACATTTAATAGGGTATACAAATCTATTTTACCTTAGAAAAAAATGAGAAGAAAAGGATGGGATAAGTGGGAATGGGGGGAGGGAAGTGGGGAATAGATGAGAGAAAAGAGGAAAGATTGTTGGAGAGGGTACTCAGATACAACACACTTTTGGACAGGGCCAGGATGAAAGGAGAGAGAGAGAGAATAGAATAAATGAGAGTGGGGAGGAATAGAGTGGAGGGAAATACATCTAGTAATAGCAACTGTGGAGAAAATATTGAAGGAACTTCTCTGGTGGACTTATGATAGTCGACTCACCCCAGAAACAGCTATTGGAATCTGAACATAGACTGAAGTACATTTTTTCCTCTTTTTCACTATTCTTGAGGTTTCTCATCTTCTTGAGGTGAGAAAGGGGGTTAATGTTTACTCTTATAACAAAATTATTGTAATAATATAAATAAACAAAATAAAGCTTTAGGACAACACTCAACAAAATTAAACATAACATTAGTAAAACCAACAAAGAAATCATGATTTTCTCATGGAAGCTGAAAAAGCTTTTGGTAAAATCCTACATCAAATCCTATTAAAAATAATAGAAAGTTTAAGAATATATTGAGTTTTCCTAAAATAATTAATATTATCTATCTAAAACAACCAACAAATATTATATTTATTGGGAATAAAATTAGAGCATTTCCATTAAATTCAGCGTTAAAACAAGGATGCCCAATATCACCATTACTATTCAATATAATATTGGAAATGCTAGCAGCAGCAATAAGAGAAGAAAAAGAAATTGGAGTAATCAGCAAAACTTTCACTCTTTGCTGATGATATGATGGTATACTTAGTGAGCCCCAGAAAATCATCCAAAAAACTCCTTGAAGCAATTAACAAATTCAGCAATATAGCAGGATATAAAATAAACCCACATAAATAATCAGCATTTCTGTAAATAAACAACAAAGCCCAGGAACAAGAGATTGAAACAAATTTCCATTAAAAATAACTGTGGGTAATATTGAATACTTGGGAATCTCCCTCCCAAGAAAAACACATAACCTGTATGAATACAATTATAAAGCTATACTCACCCAAATAAAATCAGATCTAAATAATTGGAAAACTGTCAAATGCTCACTTTTAGATTGAGCTAATATAATAAAAATGACAATTCTACCCAAACCAAATTTCTTATTCATTGTCATACTGTTAGGGACTGTTTTGTATGTGGGAATACTGTAAATCTTCATCACCTGGTACCCTTGTTCACTGGAACGCTATTTTACTAATTACCACAGGAGTGGGAGTGGATTAGGGACTGGGGAGAGTTTTGAAGCATTTGTATTTTGGTAAATAGAGACCTTTGTGGGCAAAGGGAGGACTTGTCCTCCATTTCTCTCACCCCTTCAATGATTGCCTGGGGAAAAGATAAGGGAGTCCAGAAAGGGACTCAACATATGGTGTCCAAACAGCCACATAAAGACAGAACTATTTGAGTGGAGTCCAGAATAAGGAACAGTAGATGCAAGCAAAGAAAAATTCCATGTAACATCTGAAAGACTTCGGAGAAGGTAACAAGTCTACCATGGGGCTTATGGTAAGCATTTTGGTACAAGGGGGTGTGGAGGAAAGCAAAGGAAAAGAGAAACTATATTCATATCTATGGCCTGAGGTAGAAGATATAAAGAAATATTATCAAGAAAAGCCTAGGATCATCCCTACAGCACTTAGGGAAGAGATAGCAGTGCAAAAGGCCATCAAAAAAAGCAAAAGATCAAGGAGCTAAGTTTCAGTCATATCTTGTTATTGAGGAACCAGATCATTTTAATCCACGAAACTGTAGGCAAAGCCATGAGGCACTAGATATAAAAGCAGTCAGGGATTTAAAAAAGGCAGTGGGGGAATATGGGCCAAGATCACCTTTTGTGCAGACACAATTGGATCCTCTTGCATACTCCATATTAACACCCAGTGATTGGAAGCAGATAGAGCATGTTTGTCACCTTGACAATCTGTTTTTTTGGATGGCAGAATTTATAGAACAATGTAGACAGATGGCTTTGAGGAATGCACAAGGCATGCACATATTATGAAAAATTAAGTGACACAGGTCAATTTTTCAACAATTCAGACCAATTGTACTATGGGTTAGAGACATATGGAAAAATTGCTACCTGTGTAAAAAATGCCTGGGGTTGTAATCCAATACAAAATGATAAGAAAGAATGATTTGCACTTATTAGACAAAGAAATGATGAAGCTTTTGTAGATTTCTTTGCCCAATTACAGAAAGCAGTAAGAAGAACTTTGGGAGATATAACAGTAGTAAATGTATTAATAAAACAATTAGCATGGGCTAATGCAATTGCTGATTACCAGAAAGCAATGGTTGGCTTAAGAAGGGATGTCACCATTGATGAAATGATTCAAAGATGTGACAGAGTAGGGTCTCAAGTGTATCATACAGAATTAATGAAAGAAGCATTTGCTAATAGGCACATGGGGAATAAAGGGATATGGACTTGCTTTATTTGTGGAAAACCTGGACATTTAAAGAAAGATTGTTGTAGTGCCAAAGGAGCTAAACCCAGAAAAGTCAGAGCACATCATCCTAAAAGTCTGTGCCCAAAGTGTGAAAAGGCAGGACAGTGCACAACAGGATGTAAACTAGGAAATTTAAATGGAGAAAGGGGCCTTTTCCCAGGGGCCCATCAAAAAAAAATCATGAAGTATGACAGTTCAGGACCAGCAGGAGATGGAATGGAAAAAGTAGTGAGCAACTTTGGCAGTAAAGTGACCCATATCAAACTATTGACGGTCAAAAGTGCTGGGAAATTTAGGGTGCCTCAATATGCTTCTACTGAAGTACCTATTCACCCTTTATGATTAATGGATAAGGAGTTTGCAATCATTTTGGCTGCACCAAATTCAGAGTATACTCATATTAAGCCCATGATTGGGGAAATTTTGTCTATTGCAATAATGAATGTTAATGATGATGATTGTTACATAAATGAGAACCAATGCATAGCTCAATTACTTGTTTTTTCATGATCTGTTATAAATAGGAAAGAAAGTGTGTTGAAAATGGGGGCCCAAACAGTGAAACCACATTGAAATTATGTTTACAACTAGGATTTCTTCAGGAAAAACCTCTTTGTGTTATCCAAATAGAAAGAATTGTTTTTCCTAGGCTTGAAACTTGGGCAGATCATACTGTTACCCATACAGAACTGGCTACAAGCTTGGCCTAAGCAGGTTGCCTATACTAACCTAGTAGGCCTTGGACATAGATAGGAAACAGAAATTTCTTGTCAACCATTGAAATGGAGAAAAGAAGATAAAGCAGGGACTGCTACTCCTTTCATAGTTGAAAGACTCCCTACAATATTATGGGAAAGAGATATATTATGTAAATTAGGGGATAGAATTAGCACAGGTTCTCTGATTGGGGCTGCACTTGAGTTGGGAAGTGGAGTCTCTGAGGAAGCAGTGCAGGGGGAATGAGCTTCCTCAAGCAGCAGTCCGCAGTTACCATAGACATTGAAGGCGATAAGCATTCAGCATTGACGAACCAGACAAAAGTGGAGTCTCCAAGGCATTGCTGTAGGAATAGAGATTCTTCCTCAGCAGCAGTCCAGCACTGAGCACCAGCGCCATGAAAAGGATGAGGAGGACCTGCTTGCTGTTCTTTTTGACTGCTGCTGCCTGCTTTATTGTGCTATGCATGTTAAGTTCAACCCAAACCCCTATATCTATAGTCACCTTAAGAGACTTCTCATCCTTGATGCAGACCCTGACGCAGACTCTGATGCCTATGAGGAATTTCATTATAGAAGCCAAAATGAGTTTCACGTTCCAGCCTACCGCGGGGCATGCTATGACTGTTGCTCCAGCACCAGAGGTCTATGAATTGAACACTAACTGCATTTCCTCTTTTGAGAACAAAAATGTCACATGGTTTTGGACAGCTTGTTATGGTGATGGCTACTGTTCACAAAATGCAATGACTCCAAATTGTACTGTCTACACCTCAAGTAATTGCAAATGCTCTCTCTCATTCTCTGCCACTCCCACCCTCTGCAGAAGGGTGGGGAGGGAAATTTTTCCTTTTTTGGAACTTTGAAGCTCAAGTTTATGTCTCAGATGAAATGCGGGCTTCACCACAAGCATAAGACCCCTCCAAAAACTTATTCTAGAAATAAAAGGACCCCCATGCCTTCTTCCTGGTTTCCTGAGGAAGCAGGGGTTGGGCAATAGGCTATTGGTTGGGAAATTTGTGGTTCAATTAGTTAAGAGAAAAGGGGAAAAATTTAGATTTTGTCTTTTGAATTAAGTCTGTGCTTATTGCTTATATTTCTATTGACTAGTCTTAATTTGTTATGTATGTATATGTGTATTTAAGCATCTATAGGACATTTTACATCACTCTACTGATCTGGAGAGGTGGGAAAATGTTTCTATATTCTGAGATCTGGTACTAGCCCAGATATCAGTCTCAGCTTGGTAAATGTGATACAAGATATTTGTTTCTGTGTTTGCATTAGTGTCTAACGTGTGTGTGTGTGTAATTCATATCTGAGACAGTTAAATGCTACCTGAGTTAAAAGTTACCCCTTTTAGTTTGGGTTTTGAATTTGATTGCTTTGAAAGGTTTTTTGTTGTTAAAAGAAAAAACTGTAATTTTTGTCTGTTTGTAATTTGGTGATAAAATGTATTTCAAGGAATTTTGGATTATTGGTTTTTTCCTACTGTTTAATTGACATTTGTTTATACTATTTATGAACTTTTGTTTACAAATTATGTGACATTCATTATGTAATAATTTTGTTTCAAAAAAAGACAAGAAGGGGGATATGTTAGGGACTTGTGTATGGCAATACTGTAAATCTTCATCACCTGGAACCCTTGAGCACTAGAATGTTGCTTTACTAAGTACCATGGGAGTGGGAGTAGATTAGTGAGGGGGAGGATATTTACTCACTTGTATTTTGGTAAATAAACAGAGAATTTGATGTACAAAGGGAGAACTTGTCTTCTTTGTCTCCCACCTCTTCAATGCTTGCCTGGTGAAAGGATAAGGGAGTCTGAAGAGGGACTCAACACCATACCAATAAATCTGCCTAATAGCTACTTTACTGAGATAGAAAAAATAGTAACAAAATTCATCTGGAGCAACAAAAGGGCAAGAATAGTGAGGGAACTGATAAAAAATTTAAAGGAAGGTGCCCCAGTTTTACCAGATCTAAAACTATATTCCACAGTAGCAGTCATTATAAATGCCTGGTGCTGGTTAAGAAATAGAGTAATGGATCAGTAGATTAGAATAGGTTCAAAAAAAGCTGTAGTAAATGACTACAGCAATCTACTATTTGACAAACCCAAAAACATCAGTCCCTGGGATAAGAACTCACTGTTTCACAAAAATTGTTGGGAAAACTGGAAATTAGTAAGGCATAAACAAGGCATAGATCCACATCTCATACCCTATACCAAATTAAGGTCAAAATGGGTACAGGATTTAGACATAAAGAGCAATACCATAGATAAATTGATTGACCAAAATTATCTATCTGATCAATGGAAAAGGGATAAATTTATGATCAGATAGGAATTATACTACATTATAAACTGCAAAATGAATGATTTTGATAATAATAAATTAAAAAAAAAACTTTTGCCCTAATAAAATCAATGCTGCCAAAATTAGAAGCAAAGCAGAATGCTGGGAAAGAATCTTCACAAACAGGAGGTCTGATAAAGATTTCATTTCTAAAATATATAGAAAATTGCATCAAATTTATAGGGTCACAATTCATTCCCCAATTGATAAATGGTCAAAGGATATGAATAGACAGTTTTCAAGTGAAGAAATTTAAGGTATATATATATATATGGAAAAATGCTCCAAATCATTATTGATTATAGAAATGCAAATTGAAACAAGGACATATCATCTCAAATTTATTAGATAAGTCAAAATGAGAAAATGGGACAATGATCAATGTTGGAGGAGTTATGGGAGGATTGGGACATTGTTGCATTGCTGGTGGAGCTGTGAAGGGATCCAACCTTTCTGGAGAGCATTATGGAACTATGCCTAAAGAACAAAAAAAACTTTCATACCTTTTGACCCTGCAATTCCAATTCTAGGTCTATATCCAGAAGAAATTGTAAAAAATGGGAAAAGTCCTATATGTTCCAAAATATTCATAACAGTTTTTTTTATAGTGACAAAGAATTTGGAACTGGGGGGATGCCCATCAATTAGGGAAAGGTTAAGCAAGCTATGGTAAATGAATGCTATTGAATATTATTGTTCTATAAGAAATGATAGCTGATCAGACTCTAGAGAAGCATGAAATGACTTAAGGGATCTGATGAGAAACAAAGGGAGTCAAGGCAAGAGAACATTGTATTTATCAACAAAATTTTGAGATGAACAACCTTGACGCAAGCAACTCCTCTAGACATTCAAGAAAACTAAGACAACTAGTATTGGATTGGCAATGGTCTATTATCCCCAACCAGAGGAAGAAAAACAATACAAAATACTCAGAAAAAACAACTACCCCTACAATTTGATGAATATTTTAATAAAATTATCTCTTATCTATCTCTTTCCCTTAATCCTAATTCCTCATGCTACAAATGATTAATTTGTAAACATTTTTAACAAAATATTTATGCAAAATGCTAACCTGACTCTTCCTACAGACTGGAAGAGGGGGACAAATGTGGGTGGAGGGAAATTTTGTAACTTGGACATAGGCAGGTACAAATGGTTGAAAATTAAAAAAAAAGAAACAGGAGAAGGGAATTTTCTTCTAGGGGAATCCAGGTGATAGTAATTATCACTGGCAGCAGGAAAAGAACAGGAAGCATTTGTGTAGGCATAGGACAGGGATATGGAGCCAACTGTCTATTTCTCTATCACTTAGGGGCTCCTGGAAACACAGGAAACAGTGGACCAATTTTCCCTCATGTCCCAAAGAAAAAGGGAAATCTGATCAATTATCTGATTTGTATATACATGATGAACAGTTTCCTGATAACTTGACTTAAATTCATATTCCAAACTGAATTCATATTCAGTTTTAATTCACTTTTTCCTGTAGATCAAATGGTAGGTACTGCTGCACAATTGGATGACTTTCTTGAAACCAAAATCCATCTTCCCAGGTGAGGTTCTGATGTTAAGAAATCTGAAGTTCTATGCACTGGTCCTGGGTTAGGGAGAACTTGTTCTTAAGATGAAACAATACTTGTAAATTAGTTGTACAGTGTTGCCCTGAACTAGCAGAAAATATCAATAGACATCAGAGTAATATAGATGGTGAGAAAGAGTCACTGAGCAGGGGAGAGGTTAGGACAATTAATCTCAGCCACATTTATTCTCTGGAACCTGCAATTCATGTTTTATTTGAAAACATAATTTCCTTTAAAATACATGACCTAATTAATATGTAACTATATATATTAATATCTATATATTTCTTTTTATTTCTTCCACAATGCTTAATTTATCAACAAAAACAAATAAATTTTATTGGTATTAAAAGAATAGGTTTTGAAATTTTTAATTCTGTGACTTTATTTTAAGTTTTTCATAATATTAAAGCTGTTAGGGAACTCTGAGATCATAGGTTTTAGTTAATTTAGATTAAACCTTATAATATGTCTTCCCTAACTTACTGATAGTGAAAAGTCACAAGGATGAAGATGAGTTTGGCTCTGAATTCTAGTAGGAAACACATTTTTGGGGGGGAGGGTAGCTTTCTGATGCAAGCTAATGGTACATATTTCACCACAACAAACTCTTTAATGAGGCATTTTTTTTTCCACTACTGGTACCAATAAAAGGCTTCTATCAGCACAGAAACTGCAGTATAGAAATTCATCAGTACACCATTCAGTAGAAAATGCAGCCTTCTCTCAAATGTTGCTTTTCTAATGTTCATCAACATTCTTTGCCAACATTGCCTTTTGACATTGCTATATATTTCTAAGTTAAAAAAAAGACAACACTTTCTCAGTTGATATTTTCCCCTTTTAAATCTTTTTATTTATCTTTTGTGAGTATTGGGTTGGAGATGTGGTTTTGGAAGTATAAAAAATGAAGAGAGATTTTTAAATATATTGTATGCTTAGAAGAAAATCTATTATAATCATATGTGGATTTTGTGCTTGCTGAAGTTTCCATCTGGAGAAATTTTGAATATTAATTTTGTTTCTTCTTGCTACCCAGGGAATGGTTTCAGGAATAAAAAGGGAGGAAATGGTTAGCCTTGTCATAAGTGACTGGCAGAGATTTTAGGTCATAAAAGTTTTAGGACTCAGAATATTAGCAAGCAGTAATCTTGAGTATTGATTATGACATGTATTGGAGAGAACATTGCAAATATTCCAATTAATTGGAATTTTACTTCCTTATTATAAAAGAGTATTGCTGTATTTGTGAATGCAAAAGACTAATTTTTCTTCTGTCTTTGATGTTTTGAGATTATACCTAGTTTTATGTTTCATGGGATATTTATAGTTCATTCACTTTTTAATATAATTACAAATTGTTTTTATTTTTTATAGCAGTTGAGCCACTTAATGGTACTGTTTATAACATATAATTATGTCTATTTTTACAACTGAATTAATTAACAAGAAAACTTCTTTGTAACAATATCATTTTTCATTGTTGTATCCAACTGGGAAAGCATTCCTGCCTATCAGTGGTCATCCAGATCCATATCTGACCACTGCACCCAGAGAGATCCAGAAGAGAAAGTAACTTAAAGTGATCCTGTGTTCATAAACATTAACACTCAAGAAAAACTGGAAAATTCTTTGCAAAATATATTAGGATGGATGAAAGTGAAAATCAAAGTAGTACCCTGGACTTTTTTCTATCATTAGAATCCTAAACTGCAAAGGCTTCTGGTTTGGGGACATTGATGAAATTTTCCTGATGACCAAGGACTAGTTACATTAAATTCAGAGAAACTCTTCAGTACATTGTCTGCCCTAGTGAACAATAACAATTTATCACTACAGAATCTCATTAAAACTAGCTGTCAATAACATTTGCACGTGTGCAGAGAGTACCTTCAGGTAAATTTTATTTCAGCAAAGACATTTAATCAGAAGGCATAGTAAAATTTCCCCTTACACCCAGAACATATTCTCCTCATTATAAAACATTTCAAAAATTTGCATTTCATCCCTGCACAGGGATCCTGCTAATCTTTTCTATATCAATCTAATTTTATTATATGTGGTGCTAGCAACAAATATTCAAACAAGAAATTTGAAGGCCAAAGTAGAGAAAGTTTCCATATGAACAGCAGTTGAATATGGATCAATCAGTCCTGAAATATAGAACTTAGGAAGGGATGGGCAATGGTATGTATTACCCTATGCCTATCAAAAGGGAGTCATGTTCAGATTCCTGAAACAGAAGTAATGAAAATGGGTTCTGTGAAGTATCCAATGTGGTACCCAGAGAAACCAGTGGGTATAAGAGAATGTTCTCTCTCTCAGTCTCTCTCTCTCTCTCCCTCTCCCTCATTGTTTCTCTGTCTCTCTGTTTTTCTGCCCCTCTCTGTTTCTTTTAACTCTGTCTATCTCAGTCTGTTTATCTTTGTCTCTGTTTCTGTCCTTTTTTAAAAAAAAATATTTTCTTTTTGAAAGGCAATGCCCAAGGTTACTCAACTAGGTAATTAGTAAGTGTCTGAGGCTGAATCACAACTCAAGTCCTCCTGACTCCAGGGCCAATGCTCTATTCACTGTGCCATCTAGCTTCCCCCAAATTAAAACAATTCTGAGGTACTAGCTCATATATATTTATGATATATACAATATATACATACACATATTTATCATAGGATATTTATATCAGATTGGCTAACATGACAGAAGAGAAAAATAATAAACGTTTGAAAAAATAAGAAAATTAGGACATTAATGCATTTTTGATGGTATTGTGGACTGGTCCAACTATTCTGGAGAGCAATTTGGAATTTTGTCCAAAGGACAATCAAACTGTCCTTAATCTTTAACCCAACAATAACATTACTAGGTTTATATCACAAAGGTTAAAGAAAAGGATAAAAGAACCCACGTGTATAAATATATTCATAGTAGTTCTTATTGTAGTGACAAAATTTTAGAAATTGAGAGGTTAATGGAAATGGCTAAACAATTGTAGTATATGAATGTAATGGAATATATTATGCATAAGAAATGATAAGTAGGGGGGCTTCGATAAATCTGGAAAGGCTTAATATACACTGAGGCTAAGTGAAATGGATATAACCTAGAGAACACTGTACAATCTAATACAACATTGTTCAATGATCAACTATGACTGACTTAACTCTTCTCAACAATACAATAATGCAAGACAATTTCAAAGTACTCATAATGGAAAAATGTTATCCACATCCTGAGAAAGAATATGAATGCATATCAAAACATTTTATTTTTACTTTTTAAATTTTGTTTATCTTTTTTTCTTATTTTCATGGCTTTTCCCTCTTGTTCTACTTCTTTCCTAATATATCTAATGTGGACATATGATCAAATGTATAACCTTTATCACACTCTTTGTCTTCTTAAGGTGAATGTGAGGGAAGGAGGGAGAAAACATTTGGAATTCAAAATTTTATTAGAAATGAATATTGGAAACTATATATGTAATTTAAAAACTAAAATGCAGCTTTAAAATTATTATATAATTTGGAATATTTGAAATATTTTTATAAAAAGAAAGCAGAACCCTTTTTTTGGAAATGGTATAAGGCTGGTGTTATGATAGACCTTTTGCCATGGTAATCTGAAGTTCAAATATTCTGCCAGAGAGGGAAAAAGTTTTTTTTTTTTTGAAGGAGATAACTATAGGCTAAAGAAATGACTGGACTCTGATAAAAGTCATCAGATGACCTGTAACTCTGAGTAGTCTATGCTTTTCTATAACTTAGTTTGTAATCATGGACTTCTGTGAACAGTAAGGGTTTATATCACTTTTAAAATAGGAGAGAATGAAATTCTTTAAGAGTAATATTTTCTTTAAAAAATTTATGTTTATATTAAGCTTTTTCTGGAAATAGATATTTTCCAAGGAATAGGAAAAATTCAGCATCTTGGACTTTTTGATCTCTTCATCCACATTTTAGAGCTCAGAAAATATGATTGCAGGTATGTCATTAGGCTATATTATGAGTTAAAGACTAGAAAAATAACATAATTAATTAAATTATTAGATTTTTAAAGAGGAAAATTCTTTTCATGTGCCAATGAGCTTACAAAAAAAATTAAGAGTACAATCAGGAACTGGGGTCTTTATAGAATTTAACTACAACTAAACAAGTTCAGTATAGACATCTGAAGTTAGAATTTATAGGTGACCCAGCTACTCCCAATCTTTCATTTCATAGATGAGAAAATTGAGGCTAAACAACTTTCTCAATATCTTTTTTGTTATTTAAGTAGTAGAGCCTGAATTTAGTGGCTGGTTCTCAGAGGCAATATCTAGTGTTCTTTCCATGTATTCTCCTGCCAATTAAGAGACCCCAATGTATTTTCCCAAACTTGTTTCCCTTCTCCTTTCTGAAGTAAACTTTGATTCATAGCCCATCTATATACTTCCCTATAGTTTACCAAACACATATCTGGATCTTATCTCCTTTATCATTCCAATTATCAGATGATTAAATTCAAATTAATCCCTATTATGAGGAAGCAGAATTAACTGTGAATTTAAGAGAGGAAAAAAATGTCATTTGTTTTCCTGCCTATATGACTTTGCTCCAGAAATTCTCTTTCTTTTCTAAATACTTTCATGAATCCAAGAAAGAGCTCAAATATTTTCTTTCTGTAGTCTTCATTTAACACTCTGGACCATACAAATCTCTTCTCTGAACACAGGACAGATTTATTTATTTTTTTTATTTTTTCCCATTACATGCAAAAAATAATTCTTTACATATATTTTTAAATCTTTAGTTCTAATCCACTTCCTAAATCCCTCCCCTTATTGATCTTTGACACAATAAGTGATCTGTTGTTGATTATGCATGTTCAGTGTTGCAAAGTTTTTTAATATTAGTCAGTTTCTGAGAGATAAAACAACAGCAATCCAAGAGAGATAAATATTAAAAGAAGTATACTTCAATCTGTTCAAACTCATCAGTTCTACTTCTATTTCTAGAGGTGGTTAGTATTTTTTATCTTAGTCCTTTGGAATTGTCTTAGATCATTATACTGGTGAAAATAACCAAATCATTCACAGTTGAACATCATACAAGATTGTAGTTACTTTGAAAAATATTCTTCATTTACTTCAGTTTTCATCAGTTCATGGTTTTTCTGCAACTATATTGTTCATCATTCCTTATAGGTACAAAAGGATTCCATCACAATCATAAACTTGTTCACTCATTCAACAATTTATGAACATTCCCTAAATTTCTAATTATTTGCCACCACAAAAGTAGCTTTATAAATATTTATATACAAATACCCATGTGTTTTTTTTTAAAACCCCTCTAGGGAGTGGCTAGGTGGCGGCTAGGTGGCACAGTGGATAAAGCAACGGCCCTGGAGTCAGGAGTACCTGGGTTCAAATCCGTTCTCAGATACTTAATAATTACCTAGCTGTGTGGCCTTGGGCAAGCTACTTAACCCCATTTTCCTTGCAAAAACCTAAAAACAAAACAAAACAAAAAGAACCCTTTAGGATATAGACTTAGTAGTATTTCTGGATTTGAAAAATATTCAACTTCATAATCCTTTAGACATAATTCTAAAACACTTTCCAGAATGTTTGGATCAGTCCAAATCACCTTTACTAGTTCATTAGCAGCACATTTTTCCTCATTCCATTCAACATTTTTCCATTTTTTTTCCTTCATATTATTTTAATTTTTATTTCTCTGATCAATATTGATTTAGGACACTTTATACATACCTATAAATAGTTTTGAAATGAATATGAAAGCTATTCATATTTTTGACCATTTATCAGTGGGGGAATAACTTGTGTTTTTTATAAATTTGACTCAAAGAGCCAAAATCTTCAGTGAGGGCTTTATTAGGGATACTTGCTGAAAATTTTTTCTCAGTTTTTTCCTATTTAACTTTCCTTTTAATCTTGGCTTTCTTGACTGTGCATAAAACTTTTAAATTCAAATTAATCAAAATAATTTATTTTATATTGTGTAATGTCCTATTTATTAGTTGGTTATAAATTCTTCCCATATCCAAAGACCTGACAGGTAAACTATGCCAAACCAATTTGTTTATAGTTTTAACCTTTCTATCTGAATTATTTAGTCCATTCTGCTAGCCAATATTATTTTATTGGTGAGGTTATCCAGATCATATTAATTGCAATGATTATTGTTTATTTTCCCCAGGCTATTTTCCTCCATTCCTAAATTTCCAATGGGGTAAGATAGATTTCTATACCCAACTGATCATATATGTCATTCCATCTTTGAGAGTCGATTATGATGAGAATATGGTTTGAACATATCCTGCTATCCCAGTGCATCTTACTCTCTGCAAAAGCTCTTTTGCATCTCTTTTATGTGAGATAATTTTCGCCATTCTAGCTCTCCCTTCACCATTTTATTCAAGCACTATTCTTTCCTCACCCCATAATTTTATCTTTTTTCACTATCTTTCCATCATACCCAACTCATACATGTATGAGTTCTATGGATTTTCCCTTAACTGCCCTAATAATGATAAAGTTCTATAATGTTAGAAGTTATTCCTCTGTGGGAATGAAAGCATTTTCTTCTCAATGAATCCTTTTGTTTTTTCTTTCTTGTCTACCTTTATATCCTTTACTTGACTCAAACTTGACAGTTAAATTTTCTATTCATTTTTGCAAATTTCAAGAGGAATGCTTGAAAATTATTTTTATTGATATTTTATTTATCTAAATACGTGTTATAAAAGTTTTTCAAAATTTATTCAGATATGAATACATATAAATGTATGTATATATGCAGATGTGTGTATATATGTATGTGTGTATACACACACACACACACATATATATATATATATATTAATATTTGTTAAAGTTAAAATTTTTCTTTCCACACTCCCTTCCCATCCCCCTCCCTTCAGCAGTGAACAGTCAGGTGAATAGTGCACATACACATTTGTGTTATAAATATTTACAGATTAGTCATTTTCAATATAATGAATTAGGATTTTTTTAAAAAGTGAAGGTAGGGGTGGCTAGGTAGCACAGTGGATAAAGCACTGGCCCTGGAGTCAGGAGTACCTGGGTTCAAATCCAGTCTCAGACACTTAATAATTACCTAGCTGTGTGGCCTTGGGCAGGCCACTTAGCCCCATTTGCCTAGCAAAAAACCTTAAAAAAAGTGAATGTGGTGTTCATCTGATTCTGAAAGATTTTTTTTTTTTCATTTGTTCTGTCCTATTTTGTTTTGTTTTTTTTCCACTGGATGGGGATAACATTGTACACAGCCAGTCTAGTACAGCTGTCCTAGCTCTCTGAACTTCTGAGCATCTCACAATGTTGTCAATGTGTACATTGTTCTCCTTGGTTCTGCTACTTTGCCTCAACATCAGATACCATAATTCATGCCTTACTTCTCTAGTCTGACCATTTATGGCTTGTTATAGAACAATAATAATACATAATATTCATGTATCATAAATTTAGCCACTCCCCAATTGATGAATATCCCCACAATTTCCAATTCTTTGCCTCTAAAAGAGCTGTTTTGAGTATTTTGGAACATGTAGGACTTTGCCAATTTTTTATGACTTCTTATGGATATAGGCTTAGAATTGGAATTGCTGGGTCAAAGGAAATGAAAAGTTTTATTGGTCTTAGGGCATAGTTCCATATTTCTCTCCAGAGGTTTGGATCAGTTCACAATTCCACCAACAATGCATTAATGTCCTGGTCCTTCCACAACCTCTCCAACATTGTTCATTGTCCCTTTTTTGTCGTCTTAGTAAATCTGATAGGAGTGAGGTGATGCCTCATGGTTATTTTAATTTGCATTTCTCTAATCAATAATGATTTGGAGCATTTTTTTTATATGTTTATATATAGCTTTAATTTCATCATTTGAAAACTATTCATCTCCTTTGACCATTTATCAATTGGGAAATGATAAAATTTGATACATTTCTCTATATATTTTAGAAATGAGACCTTTATCAGAAGCCCTAGTTATGAAGATTGTTTCCCAGCTTTCTGTTTTCCTTCTAATTTTTGCAATGTTGATTTTATTAGTGCATAAACATTTTAATTTAATACACTCAAAATCTTTCAATTTTCATTTTATAATGTACTCTTTTTCTTATTTGGTCATAAATTTGCCCTCTTTCCAGATCTGATAGATGAGTATTTCTCAGTCTATTAATTTATCTCACTTTATGTCTAAATCTTATACCCATTTGGAACTTATACAGGGTATGAGATGTGGATCTATGTTTAGTTTTTGCCACACTATTTTCCAGTTTTTCCAACAATTTTTGTTAAATGCTGAGTTCTTATCCCAGAACCTAATGTCTTTCTGTTTTGTCAAGCAATATATTACTGTAGTCATTTACCCCTGTTCTTTTGAACCTATAGAAATTCATTGATCTATTACTCTATTTCTTAACCAGAATCAGACAGTTTTGATTACTGCCACTTTATAGTACAGTTTTGATCTGGTAGAGCCAGACCACCTTCTGTTACATGTTTTTTTTCCATCAGTTTCCTTGCTATTCTTGACTTTTTGTTGCTCCAGATGAATTTTGTTAAATTTTTTTCCTAGCTTGGTAAAACTATTATTTGGTAGTTTGATTGACATGGCACTGAATAAGCAATTTAATTTGGGTAGAATTGCCATTTTTATTATATTAGCTTGATATAACTATGGGCAATTGACATCTTTCCAAGTTATTTAGATGTGCCTTTATTTGGGTAAGAAGTTCTTTTTAATTGTGTTCAGATAATTTCTGTATTTGTCTTGGGGGTAGATTACCAAGTATTTTACGTTGTCTACAGTTACTCTTTCTATCTCTGTTCTTGGACTGACTTTGTTGTTAATATATAGAAATGCTGATGATTTATGTGAATTTATTTTATATTGTTACTTTGCCTAACTTTTTAATTGTTTCAAGGAGTTTTTAAGATCATTTTCTCAGGTTCTCTAAGTATTCAATCATACCATCTGCAAAGAGTGAAAGTTTTACTTCCTCATTGTCAATTTTGATTCCTTCAAGATCTTTTTCTTCTCTCATTGCTTAAGTTACCATTTCAAATACTATATTCAATAGTAATGGTGATAATTGGCATCTTTGTTTCACCCCTGATCTCAATGGAAATCAAATAATATTCAAAATGACTTATTCTTTTAAAGCCATACTCAAACAATTGCTGTTATTAACTATATGGTCTCTTGGTTCTGCTCACTTCATTCTTCATTATTTCATGCTAATATTTCCATGTTTCTTTTCAATGGATTTTTTTGTGGTTTTTGTCTCTTTTACTATTTGATCTGCTTTAAATTTTTTTCTTCAGTATGTTTGACTTTTTTTCTTAATTTTCTCATATCACTCACTTATTTTCCCAAGTTTTTCCTCTCTTTTAATTGTTTTTTAAGTAGTACATTTCCCATATATTGCTCTGAGACCAGTCCCAATCAATATAAGGAAGAATATTAGCCGGAGATAGGATGTTTATCATTGTTCCAGGGAAAACAAAAATAGGGTCATTCATAGATCAGAGCCCAATCTAAAAAAGCAATAAGCATATTTCTTCAAAATTCATATCATCTTAGAAGACCTGAAAATTTAAAGATTCTAATAATTAGGTATGAAAACAGTAGCATAAAACAACTCACCACTTGGGATAATGCCCAACTACATGCACAACTTATATAAGATTGTTGGAGAGAAGGGAAGTTGGAAGAAAAATGCAAAATGCAAAAGCTTGCAAAATGATGGATGTGGAAAATTACCTTTGCTTGTAATTGGGAAAAAAATTAATCAAATTTTAAAAAGGCAAAAAAATATCTTTTTGATGCTGAGTCCAATTCTCATTTTTCTTTGAGACTTTTCATCTACTTGTTTTGACATAGTTCTCTTCTTTTAAGCACAAGTTTTCACCTTTCCTAACATTCTGAGAGTAGAGATGAGTTTAGAACAAGTGGTTTATTGCTTACTAATTAAGTAAACCATATAAACTTCATCTTATGATTCAATTCTGGAAAATTTTCAGTTTCTCTTCAATTCAATTTTGGATCAAGTTCTAATTTTATATTATGGGAAAGCTTCTTTAAAAAAATACTCATCTGTATTGTTTGAACCTACCCCTTTGTGGCTGAGCAAATGAACCTCCCATACCAATTACTTAGGGACATTTAACTAAGGACCTATATTGTGCTGAATAGAAATACATTCAGATTCAGAGATAAATGGAAGGAGTTTTTCACAATGCACGTTTCAAGTAAGTCACATATCTGATATGAAAACTGGTTCTGTGCTCATCAGGCAATTGTATCCTTGTTCTTTTGATTGTTTCCAGAAACTTATTTTAATTGAGACACCTTCATTTCTGAATTTATGATATTGCAATGTTCACTTTTCCCCTTTCAACTCAAAAAGTTTGTAATCTTCCAATTAAAAAAAGATTACCTAATGTAGGATTGTTTCTTTTTAATTAATTTTAATTATTGAACTAACTGTATTGATTATTTTGAATGTTTAAATATCTGCCTTCACTTATATTAGGAGTCCATATCTCAGATGAATATCTTTTCTCCTTCCAATGTTCTTCCTTGCACAGGGACTAGTCCTCGAGTTATATATGTGTAATGCACCAGAGTCCTGCTTCCAGTACCAACAAAATGTCCAATGTAACTTTCCTCTGACTATTTGTCTACTCCCTTTATTCTCTGTGGCTAGAGAGTTTCCCAAATCATCCTACTGACTCGTCTGGGCATGGCTCACTTTATGTGACTAAGTTCTGTTTTCACCCGTTAGAACTTTTCTGCATACCTTCCAATTTGTTACAGGCTAAGGTATTGTTTCATGTTGTTCTTTTGTTGGATCTGCCATGCCAGAATTTATTTCTACAAGCTCTTTTAACATTTTTTGGAAGGAAATTTGGGATAGCTCAGGTAAATCCTTGCTTTTACTCTGTCTTCATGGCTCTGTGACCAAATCACCCTATTTTTGACAACATTTTTGACAAGTAATTATTCATTCATTGAATAAACATTTATCAAGCACCTGATCTCACCTTGGAAATTTGTTCTCTATTTGAGTTCTGCCCACCCTGGAATAACTATCTGTCATTCCAGGTACCTTAACTTTTTATTTTCTAATTTCTCTTTGGTGATTCCTTTTATAAGTTATCTTTATTTATTGGAATATAAAAACCTCAAGTAGAATTACTGTTATTCTTTTTTGCTTTTATTTCCACCCCTATCTCTTAATAAAAAGCCAAGCATCCACCCTGGCAGAGAACAAAGTAAAATGCTTACTGATTGTCTTTTTACTATCATATGCCAGATACTGCAACCCTTGTAGAGGATACAAAGGTTTTTTTTTTTTTAAAGATAAATCCTTTTGAAGAGTTACATAATTGTACATTGTCTTGCAATTTTTTGACTTGTTACCTTCTATTGGTATTTCATATTTTTCATATTTTGAATTTGAACCTCCAATTCTTAGCTTTAAAATGCAGGGAATTCAAGCATTTGTTTCTTTGTATGCTTCTTCACCATTCTATTGAACTTAGCACTTTCTACATCATCATAAACAGTCAGTAAATATTTTTTTGATTAATTAGGAAAACCATTGAAAGTTGTTCATTTCTAGCATAATATAACAAGAGACCATTGTGTTTGAATCCCAGTGCTGAGGTAAATGCAAAGACATACTAACTCTTTACTAACAGGCTAGTCAGTTAAGTCCTCTACTCTTTGTGTTTCTCATATATAAATTACATTAATGAACTAAAATTACATACAAGACTGATTGCAGGAAAACTCTAAAGTAACACACATAAGCAAGCTATATTCTGTTGTATACAAAGCATTAAGGTGTGAACAGTGAAAATAAAGCTATTACACTTACCAAAACCATATTGATATACTGCTTTTATTAAAAAGAAATGACATTTATACAATACTTACAGCTCTGCAAATTCTTTATGGAAATTACCATGTTTCAGCCTCCCAAAAACTCCATGAAAGAGCTTCCATTGTTGTTCTAATTCTCATATTAAAGACAAGAAAATTGAGACTGAAATTGACCATTGTCACATGACTAGAAAATAGTGGAGGTTGATTTGACTCCAGATATTCTTGACTCCAGGTTTTGCTCCCTATTCAGTATGCCACTCCTAATGTAGAGGATTGAATAAATGCTAACATGAGGTTATTTTTTAACTTATTTTTATTAAAGATACTATTTGAATTTTACAATCCCCCCCCCAATCTTGCTTCCCTCCCCCTGCCCACAGAAAGCACTCTGTCACTCTTTACTTTGTTTCCATGTTGTACCTTGATTCAAATTGGGTGTGATGAGAGAGAAATCATATCCTTAAAGAAGAGAAGAGAAATGTAAGAGATAACAAGACCAGACAATAAGATATCTGTTTTTTTCTAAATTAAAGAGAATAGTCCTTGCACTTTGTTCAAACTCCACAGCTCCTTATCTGGATACAGATGGCACTCTCCTTTGCAGACAGCCCAAAATTGTTCCCGATTGTTGCACTGATGGAATGAACAAATCCTTCAAAGTTTAACATCACTCCCATGTTGCTGTTAGGGTGTACAGTGTTTTTCTGGTTCTGCTCATCTCACTCAGCATCAGTTCATGCAAATCCCTGCAGGTTTCCCTGAAATCCCATCCCTCCTGGTTTCTAATAAAACAATAGTGTTCCATCACATACATATACCACAATTTGCTTAGCCATTCCCCAATTGAAGGACATTTACTTGATTTCCAATTCTTTGCCACCACAAACAGGGCTGCTGTAAACATTTTTATACAAGTAATGTTTTTACCCCTTTTCATCATCTCCTCAGGGTATAGACCCAGTAGTGGTATTACTTTGGGCATAGTTCCAAATAGCTCTCCAGAAGGGTTGGATGAGTTCACAGCTCCACCAACAGTGTAATAGTGTCCCAGATTTCCCACAACCCTTCCAAAAATGATCATTATCCTTCCTGGTCATATTTGACAATCTGAGAGGTGTGAGGTGGTACCTCAGAGAAGCTTTAATTTGCATTTCTCTAATAATTAATGATTTAGAGCATTTTTTTCATATGGCTATGGATTACTTTCATCTCCTCATCTGTAAAAAGCCTTTGCATATCCTTTGACCATTTGTCAATTGGGGAATGGCTTTTTGTTTTAAAAATTTGACTCAGTTCTCTGCATATTTTGGAAATGAGTCCTTTGTCAGAATAATTAGTTGTAAAGATTGTTTCCCAATTTACTACATTTCTTTTGATCTTGGTTACATTGGTTTTATCTGTGCAAAAGATTTTTAATTTAATGTAATCGAAATCATCAAACTGGTTTTTGGTGATGTTCTCCAACTCTTCCTTGGTCATAAACTGCTCCCCTTTCCATAGGTCTGACAGGTAGACTAGTCTCTGATCTTCTAATTTGCTTATAGTGTTGTTTTTTATGTCTATGTCCTGTAACCATTTGGACCTTATCTTGGTAAAGGGTGTGAGGTGTTGGTCTAATCTAAGTTTCTTCCATACTAACTTCCAATTATCCCAGAAATCTTTATCAAAGAGGGAGTTTTTATCCCAATTGCCAGACTCTTTGGGTTTATCACAGAGCAGATTACTATAATCATCTCCTGCTCTTACACCTAGTCTATTTCCACTGGTCCACCACTCTATTTCTTAGCCAATACCAAACAGTTTTGATGACTGATGCTTTATAACACAATTTTAGATCAGGTAGCTCTAAGCCACCTTCTTTTGCACTTTTTTTCATTAAACTCCTGGCAATTCTTGACTTTTTATGTCTTCATATGAATTTACTTACAATTTTTTCTACCTTGTTAAAGTAATTTTATGGAATTGTGATTGGTAGGGCACTAAACAGATAATTTAGTTTTGGTAGAATTGTTATTTTTATTATATTAGCTCTACCTATACATGAGCAGTTGATGTTTGCCCAGTTATATAAATCTGATTTAATTTGTGTGAGAAGTGTTCTTTAATTGTTTTCAAAAAGATTCTGAGTCTGTCTTAGCAAATAGACTCACAAATATTTTATATTGTCTGAGGTTACTTTGAATGGGATTTCTCTTTCTAGCTCTTCCAACTGTGTCTTGCTAGACATATATAGAAAAGTTGAGGATTTATGAGGATTTATTTTATAACCTGCAACTTTGCTAAAATTGCTAATTGTTTCCAACAATTTTTTGGAATATTTCTTGGGATTCTCTAGGTAGACCATCATGTCATCTGCAAAGAGTGAGAGTTTTTGTCTCTTCCTTCACAATTCTAATTCCTTCGATTTCTTTTTCCTTCTCTAATTGGTGATGCTAACATTACTAATACAATATTGAATAGTAGTGTTGATAATGGGCACCCTTGTTTCACCCCTGATCTTATTGGGAATGCCTCTAGCCTCTCCCCATTGAATATAATGTTTGTTGATTGTTTCAGATAGATACTGCTAATTATTTTAAGGAACAGTACATTTATTCCTACACTCTCTAGTGTTTTTAATAGGAATGGATGCTGTATTTTGTCAAAAGCTTTTTCAGCATCTATTGATATGATCATATGATTTCTGATAGGACTATTGTTGATATAATTGAGTATACTAATATTTTTCCTAATATTGAACCAACCCTACATTCCTGAAATAAATCCTACTTGATTGTAATGTATTATCCTAGTGATGACTAGTTGTAATCATTTTGCTAAGATTTTATTTAAGATATTTGAATCTATATTCATCAGAGAAACAGGTCTATAATTTTCTTTCTCTGTTTTAACTCTTCCTGGTTTAGGTAACAGTACCATATTGGTTTCATAGAAAGAGTTAGGCAGAGTTTCCTATTTCCCTATCTTTCCAAAGAGTTTATATGGGATTGGAAACAATTGTTCCTTAATTTTTTGGTAGAATTCACTTTTGAATTCATCAGGCACTGGAGATTTTTTTTTAGGGAGTTCAATAATGGCTTGTTGAATTTCTTTTTCTGAGATAGGGTTGTTTAGGTATTTAATCTCTTCTTCATTTAACCTGGTCAACTTATATTTTTGTAAATATTCATCCATTTCACTTAGATTATCAAGTTTATTGGCATAGAGTTGGGCAAAACAATTTCGAATTATTACTTTAATTTCCTCCTCATTGGTGATGAGTTCACCTTTTTCATTTATGATACTAGCAATTTGGTTTTCTTCTTTCTTTTTTTAAACAAATTGACCAGAGGTTTATCAATTTTATTGGTTTTTTCATAATACCAACTTTTGGTTTTATTTATTAATTCAATAGTTTTTTTTTGCTTTTGGTTTTATTAATTTCTTCTTTAATTATTAGAATTTCTAATTTGGTATTTAATTGGGGATTTTTGAGTTGTTCTTTCTCTAATTTTTTTAGTTGCATGTTTAGTTAATTGATTTCCTGTTTCTCCAATTTATTCATGTAAGCATTTAGAGCTATAATATATCCCCTGAAAGTCACTTTGAATGAATCCCATAGGCTTTGGTTTGTTGTTTCATTATTATCATTATCTAGGATAAAATGGTTAATTCTTTCTCTAATTTGTTTTTTGGTGCACTAATTTTTTAAAATGAGGTTATTCAGTATCCAATTTGTTCTAGGTCTATATCTCCTTGTCCCAGTATTGCATATGACTTTTATTGCATTGTGATCTGAGAAAGATGTGTTCACTATTTTTGCCTTTCTGCAGTTGATCATTAGGTTTTTATATCCTAGTACATGGTCAGTTTTTGTATAACTTCCATGTCCTGCAGATAAAAAGGTATATTCCCATTCAGTTTCCTCCATAAGTCTACCATATCTAATTTTTCTAACAATCTATTTACCTACTTAACTTTTTTCTTGTTTATTTTATGATTCGATTTATCTAGATCTGAGAGTGGGAGGCTGAGGTCTCCCACTAGTACAGTTTTGCTCTCTATGACTTCCTGTAGTTCTTTCAGTTTCTCCTCTAAGAATCTGGGTGCTGTCCCACTGGGTGCATATATATTCAGTATTGAAATTATTGTCTATGGTATCTTTTAGGAGGATAAAGTTTCCTTCTTTATCTCTTTTAACACTATCTATTTTTGATGCTTCTGTGTATGAGGATTGCTCCCCCTGCTCTTCTTACTTCAGCTGAAGCAAAATACATTTTGCTCCAACCTTTTACCTTTACTCCATATGTATCTCTCTGCTTCAAATGAGTTTCTTGTAAGCAGCATATTGTAGGAATCTGGTTTTTAATCCACTCTGCTATTTGCTTATGTTTTAAGGGAGAGTTCATCCCATTCACATCCAAGGTTATGATTACTAATTCTTTATGGCCCTCTGTGCTATCTTCCCTCTGTATATTTCCCTCTTTCCCCCCTTACCCATATTCCCCAGTATTTTGTTTCTGAATACCACCCGCTTCAGTGTGTTTGCCCGCCTATGTGACAACCTCCCCTTTCTTTCACCTTTCCCTTTTTCCCTTTTCCCTTCCCTTCCTTTAGTTATTTCCCTTCCCCCCACTCCCCTTCCCTTTCTCTCTCCCCCCTCCCTTTTTCCCTTAATACTTGAAAGTTTAGATGTTTTATAAGTTAACTGAGTATGTGTAGGTTGACTTTAAGCCAAATCTGATGAGAAGATTCAGGTGTTTCTCCTCTGCTCCCTTCTTCCACTCTATTACCATAGGTTTTTGTACCTCTTAGAGTAATGAGATTTACCCCATTCAATCCCCTCCCTCCTCCAGTCTCTTTCCTATCCCACTTTTTAAGGAGGTAGTGTTTTTTCATATCATTCAATGTAAGTCATAGAAAATTCTGAGTGTCTGTCACTTCTAGTTCAGTATATTCTATTGAATAGAGTCAAAATTCCTGAGAGTTATTAGAGTCTTTCTCCCAAGTGGGGTTAAAGCCAGTTATATCCCATTAGATCGCAGTCTCATGGAAACATCATGAATGTCCATCATTTCTGGTTAGGTGTTTTCTCTCTGTTAGCGTAACAATTCTCAAAATTTATGAGAATCTTTTCCCCCCCATGCTGGGATATAGCCAGTTTCAAATTACTGGATTGCATTTTTTTTCTTTTACCGCCCCCCCTTTCTTTACCTTTTCATGTGTGTCTTGAACCTCCTCTTTGATGTCCAAATTTTCTGTTTAGCTGTGATCTTTTCATCAGAAAATTTTGGAATTCTTCCACTTATTTAAATGTCCATCTTTTTCCCTGGAAGTGAAGGCTTAGCTTTGCAGGAAACTAGGTTCTTGGCTGTATTCCAAGCTCCCTTGGTCTTCAAAATATCTCGTTCCGGGCCCTTCGATCCCTTAATGTTGATGCAGCCAGGTCCTACATGAATCTTACTGTGGCTCCTTGATATTTAAATTGTTTCTTTCTGGCTGCTTGCAGGATTTTCTCTTTTATCTAATAGTTCGGCAGTTTCGCAACAACATTCCTTGGTGTTTTCATTTTAGGATCATTTTCTGGTGGGGTTCGATGTACTCTTTTTTATTTTACATTTTTTAAAAAATTTATTTTTTTTACTCTCATTTTGTACAAATTTTTTTTTACATTAATAACATATTCTTGTTTACAAGCAAACAAAATACCCCTCCTCCCCCATGAATACAGGTAGACTTGCTTGGGTGAAAAAAGTAAAGGGGAGAGAAAAAAAATAAATTAAAAAAAATAATAGTAATAATTGTAGGTATGGCCAGGTGGCACAATGGATGAAGCACCAGCTCTGGAGCTACGAGCCCCCGAGTCCATATCCAGCCTCGTAAACCCAACAATCACCCAGCTGTGTGACATGCAAGCCACCCGATCCCCACTGAACTGCAAAAACCAAAAAAAAAAAAAAAAAAAGAAAAAAAAAGACCCAAAATAAAATAAAATAGTAATAATAGTAGGGGTGGCTGGGTGGCAGACAGAACATTGGCCCTTGAGCCAGAAGCACCTGGGTCCAAATCCGGCCCCAGATACCCAAAGATCACCCTGCTATGTGGCCCCAGGCAGGCCATCCAGCCCCACTTGCCCTGCACCCTCCCCCAAATAATAATAACAAAAAATGTGCTTGAGTCTTTGTTCCAACACCAACTCTGTCATGGGTGGATCTCATTCTTTATGATAAGTCCATCACAAAAGTTACTTCCATATTTTTCCAGCCTTGCCATTGCTGATCGTAACTCCCTCCTTTCTTATTTCTCCACTACCATGTACTCTATTTTCTCTTTCCTTTCACTCTGACTCTGCTGTAGGGTCATTGACTGGCTCAGCATACAGATCCCTGGTCCTGGGGCCAAGAAGCCCTGAGCCCCCATACCACCCCTTAAGCCCAGCATCCACCTGGCCCCATGGTCCTGGGCAGGCCTTCCAATCCCAGCCCCTTGCAAGAAGTAAGAAAGAAAATGTGTTATATCTGGACAGTCTCCCCCAATGGTCCATCCACTACTCCTTTATTCACATCCCCACCCCTTCCTCCTGCTCCCCCTTCCTTCCTACTCCAGATGTCTATATCCCATTGAGTATATATATGCTGTTTCCTCTCCTAGCCACCTCTAATGAGAGCAAAGGTTCCCTCATTCCCCCTTGCCTCGCCTCCTTCCATATCATTGCAATAGCTCATTGTAATAAAAAAAAAATCTTATTATGTGAAATATCTTGGACTATTCCCCCTCTCCTTTTTATTTCTCCAATTCCATTTCTCTTTTTTCTATTGACTCCATTTTTACACCATATTTTGTCTTCGAATTCAGCTTTCTCCTGTGCTTCAACTATAAAAGGTCTCTCTACCTGCTCTATTAACTGAGAAGGTTCATATGAGTATTATCAGTGTCATTTTTCTATGCAGGAATACATGCAGTTCATCCTCATTAAGTCCCTCATATTTCCCCCTTCTCCTCCAGTCTCTGTGCTTCACCTGAGTCCTGTATCTGAAAATCAAACCTTCTATTCAGCTCTGGCCATTCCAAAAGGAACATTTGAAATTCCCCTGGTTCATTGAAAGTCTTTTTCCCATCTTTTTCCCTGGAAGAGGACATTCAACCTTGCTGGGTAGTTCATTCTTGATTGCATTCTAAGCTCTTTTGCCTTCGGGTATATTGTATTCCAAGCCCTATGAGCTTCCAAAGTAGTTGCTGCTAAGTCCTGTGTGATCCTGACTGCAGCTCCACGATATTTGAACTGTGTCCTTCAGGCTGCTTGTAATATTTTCTCTTTGACTTGGGAGTTCTGGAACTTGGCTCTAATATTCCTAGGGGTTGGTTTTTTTGGGATCTTTCCCTGGGGGATTGGTAGATTCTCTCCATTTCTATTTTGCCCTCTGCTTCTAGAATATCAGGGCAATTTTCCTGTAGTAATTCTTTGAAAATGATGTCAAGGCTCTTTTCCTGATCATGACTTTCAGGTATTCCAATAATTTTTAAATTATCTTTCCTAAGTCTGTTTTCCATATCAGTTGTTTTTTCAATGAGATATTTCACATTTTCTTCTAATTTTTCATTTTTTTTTGTTTTGAAGTATTGATTCCTGATTTCTGGTAAATTCATCAATCTCCCTGAATTCTATTCTTTGTCTGAAGGATTTGTTCTCCTCAGAGAGTTTTCTTAGCTCTTTTTCCATCTGGCCAATTTTGCTTTTTAAAGCATTCTTCTCCTCAATAACTTTTTGAACTGTTTTGTCCATTTGACCTAAGCTGGTTTTTAGCATGCTATTTTCTTCAGCATTTTTTGGATTTCCTTGTCTAAGCTGCTGACTTCATTTTCATGTTTTTCCTGCATCTCTCTCCTTTCTTTTCCCAGTTTTTCTTCCAACTCCCTCATTTGATTTTCAAAGTCTTTTTTGAGTTTATCATAGCCTGAGCCCAATTTCTGTTTTTCTTGGAGTCTTTAGATGCAGGAGTTTGTGCTTCCTCATCTTTAGACTGAGTATTTTGATCCTTCTTGGGCTCATTTACAAAATATTTCTCAATGGTCTTCCTTTTGTTTCTCTGCTTGCTCATTTTCCTAGCCTGGGCCTGGTTTGGGGTGTTTCCTGAGCTTTTGGGGCACTCCCACAAGGGTCTCAGTGTGTGAGGCTCTGTCCTCGCTCCTGGTCTGTGAATGACCATAAGCAGCTCCCTCTTCCACAGGGCTGAGTTGGGGGGGGGGGGCTACTTTTCTATGGGGGGGCCTAGACTGGGATCAGGATCTGAATGTGGTCAGAGCCCTAGAGTCCTGTTCCAGGGGCAGAGGACTGAGCTCGCAGTTTCTCTTCACTCCCCTCCCTCAGCTCAATGGGTTCATGCCCTGGAGGCTCCTGATTACCGGCTCTGCCTGCTTCTGTTTCTAGCTCTGAACTGCCGAAAGACCAAGCTGCTTGCTGTGTGCCCTGAGGGCTGGGCTCCACGTGCTCACTCTGGCAGAAGTCCGCGCTGTTCCCCCACTTTGTGTCCGGTGCTCCCCGGGGCACAACTCAGGAGACTCCCCCACTTCTGTGAGCTGAGACTCCCAGCTCCCTGGGGCTGCCTCCGGGAGGCTGAAGTTCTTTCACTCTGGCGTGCCACCCCTCTGGCGGGCTGCCTCTCCGATCTGGGGAACAGAGCCTTTCTGCTCTTTTCCAGGTTACCTTGAGTAGGAGAACTGCCTCACTGGGTCCTTTTGTGGGTTCTGTCTCTTGAAAATTTAGTTATAGTCCTTTGCTGATGAGTTTTATCAGAGAGCTCCTAAGACTAGATCCCTTCTTGTCACCATCTTGGCTCTGACCCCCTCTGATGTACTCTTTAAATAACTACTTTGCCCTCCAGTTCCATGATATGAGGGCAGTTTTCCGTCACTAGATTCTACTTTTGAAAGAGCTTTCCATTTGACCAATTGAGGTTTTGAAAGAATTATTTTCTTTTTGCCTTGGCTCATTTGATTATCTGAGAGAATTATTCTCATTTTGTATTGGTCCAATTGATGATCTGAGAGATTTATTCTCCTTTTGTATTTGTCCAATTGTACTTTTTAAGGTTTTATTTTCTTGTTGCAAGGTATTCCCAATTTTTTAAGCTCCTTCCTTATTTCTTCAAGGAAGTGTTTCTGTACTGGGGACCAGATTGTATTCTCCTCAGAGTTTCAGGTGTTTCTGAGATAGGGTCTTTCCCTTCCAGGAATTTTTCTGTGGATCCACCTTTCCACTGATCCTTCTTCATTTTGCTAAGACCTTGAGTTCGGGATTGGGGGCTGGTTCACAGGGGCTTCGGATCACTAAAGGCTTTACTCATTGAGTGCAGTTTCTCTGGTTTGCCAGTAGGAGATGTTGATTGCTTTCTCTGGGGTGTCTGTGACCTTGGTTGAGGCCTTCTCCCTTTGCTTGAAGGGAGGGGTTAGAGCTATTGAATTCTTTTGCCTTCAATCAATGGTGGGATTTAACCTGGCCTAAGGTCATTCCTCAGCTGGGCTGGTTCTTCTGCTCATAGACCTGAGCCTGAGGAAGAAGTAGTTTGCATTTGTTGGTTTGGCAAGAGGCCTCAGCTTCAATAGAGGCCTAGACTCAGAGTTCCTTAGATCTGAGGAGCCCAGGGATGGTGTCCACAGCTCTCCTGCACCAGAACTCTCCCCCCCAGCCCTGTCCCCAAGCTCCAGGGGGAGAGCAGCAACACCAGTGCCTCTGCTCCCCTGCTGATGCAAGCCCCTGTCGTTCAGCCCCACCGCTGACACAGCAGGTCAGGCTCTCGGGTCCTCAGACTCCTGGCTCCAATTCAGCTGTTAATGTTGCTGATCTGGGGCTGATCTTCCCTCTGAGCCCAGACTCACCCGCCCGAATTTAGCCAAAGGTGCTGCCAGAGACAAACCCTGAGGTAGATGTTCTTTCTCCTGGCTTTTCTTTCTGTGTTTTGTGGGTCGGATTTCTTTTAAGAGGTTTGTTTCATGTGATAGATGGGAAAGAGATCAGGAGACTTTAGAACTGTGCCTGTTTTCTCTCAGCCATCTTGGCCAGAAGTATAACCTGAGGTTATTAACTAAATTAAGCTGCCTTATCTTTAAAAGGACCTCTGGTTATGTAACTTACTTTGTGAGAAAAATGAAGCAAAGTTTAAGATATGGTATAATGATCATAACCTGAGACATATTACAATTTTAAAGCAAATTTATTAATTACAATGCCTTTAAATTATTAAGGACAATGTCATATTAAACATTATGTCAAAACCAGATTGTTCAGATTTCCATTAAAATTTCTATCTATAGTATTTATATTTTTATTTTCCCTATTCAGTTGATAGAAGACAGTTGCATCTGTTACATATTATTATTTATTATATTCATATATTCTAATAAAAAATTCACAAAGTACTTTCATTATGTAATATATCATTAGATCATTTTGCCTTTGAATAGAGATAATTGGATAATACAGCAGCATTATTGCTTCTTTTATTATAGATCTTTACAGGTTTTCATGGAGAAGATATTCAAATATATGTTTTAAGATTATTATATCTGTTGACATATAGTATAAATCCTGCAATCAGACTTTTGAAATCTAAAGTGCAAATCCCTATTTCTTCTCTTATTATAGGATTGCTTTATAGTTTAGATTAGGCACATCACCATATAACTTATCAGTAGCAATTTGTCAGTGCTGCTTTTTAAGAATGTAGTAAAAAAAACCCATACATTCTATCTCTGTAGTTTGTTATTATTCTAAAAAAATTTTGGAAAACAGCAATATGCTTTTAAAAATGTTGTCTTAGTCAATGTTATCTTAAAATGCCATGTTCATTATTTTGGTGTATATTTTGGAGAAGATGAACTCTCTGATGATGATGATGATGATGATGGCCATGTTAGAATAATAATATTATTAAAATGATAGCATCACGATTTTCTCATTTTCATTTTTAATTGGGTTCATATAGAAATTGCCTAGGACATATCAAAATCCAGTTAATATTATTTCTTTTTTATGTCCTTTTGTATACAAGAGAGTTGGATAAAATGACTGCTTTGGATAAGAAGTATATTGGACTATAAGCTGTTTTAATGAAAGCATGTAGCTCATGCAACAGGTAGGTCAAGAAAGATGCCATGTGCCAATTAAATTCTCTGCAGTTTGATGTCTGTCTCTAATTTTCTTTATTTTGAGAGATTTTCATTTATAGCAATCTGTAAATTATGGTACTTTATTATTATTATTGTCATTCACTTATTTCAATTCTGTCTGTTTCTTTGTGATTACATTTTTTTGTTTTGCTTTGTTTTAGGTTGATTTTTCTTGTCTAAGATACTAGAATAATTTACTATTTCCTACTCCAACTTATTTTCATAGATGTGAAAACTTAAGCAAACCAGATTAACTTATTTGCTTAGGATTACACATCTAGTAAGTGTCTGAGGTCATATTTAAACTCAGAAAGTTGCGACTTCTTGACTTCAGAACCATTATTATATTTATTGTTCTATCTAGCAGTCCTTCAATTAAGGGATATAGATCCATATGCCATTTAGGTACTTTGGGTTGCTTTTGTAGAGCTAGGAATAGGAAACAAAACATCCTGGGGCTCATGGAATTGAAATAGTTTTTGATTGAAGCCATGTGGTACCACTTTCCACAATTTTGATTTTATTTTATTTTTTCACTTATCATATTTTTATTCTTTTAGGACAGTATTTAGGAATAATAAAAATAGAATTTAAATTCTTTCTTTGATATTTACTGTGTATCCATATATCAATTATTAATCTTCTCTGAGGTCAAATTCTTCATCTATAGAAAATGTGATTAATAGTATGTAACTAGCAGAAAAATGGTCACACATTGTTCTACTACATAAATATCAATTAACATTTTATTTGCTGTATTCTCTTCCCACTTTAAAAATATGCATTTATTTTATTTTTAATTAATTAGTTAAACAAGCATTTCCATAATAGTGCAATTAAAAAATAACATTGATTGCACATGAAATAGAAAATCTATTTTTGTACAATTTGCTTTTCCCTTTTTATATCTAATAAAGTTATTATGTAAATTCAGTTTTTCTCCTCCCAAATAGTTACCATTAGACATAATTTTCATATGTGTGTACATATGCATATGTATATAAATATATGCATATATATTTGTAAATTCATACTTTGTATACTTCTATTTATTATTTCTTTCTCTGTATTCAGTGTCTTCCATTATATGTTCTTTGTATTTAATATGATTATGTATAATAGACAATATTGCTTACTTGCTCAGAGTTGTTCTTAAACAATATTGATAATTCTGCATGCAATATCTTCTTGGGTCTCCTCATTTTGTTCTTATTTTTTCATTCATGTCTATCTACGTTTTTGTAAGCCCATTGAAGTCATTTGACCAACAATGAATTAATATCTGAATTTTTCTACATCCCCTTCAACATTTGATTCTTTCAGTCATTTTAGAAAATCTGATAGATATAAAATGAGATCTCTATGTTGTTTTTTAATGCTTGTCTCCCTGATTAGTCACTTTTAAGTATAAAGGACAAACCAATTTCTGCTTTTTTTTGAATTACCTATTAATTCCCCCTGCTACAACTCAGAAATTAATCAGTGTAAAATTTTACATAAAAAGGCAATTATGCTCCATTTTTATCCCTTAGAAAAATAAAGCCAAAGTATACCTAATGATTAGGGCAATTAAAAGGGTAGAAGGAGAAAAGACTTTTTATGGTGTAAAGATAATTATAATGACATTCTAAGTCATGCAACAGTTTGGAGGATAAATTTCTTGTCACAGTCCAAGTCATGGAAAATATGGTCCAATACAGGAGGTATATGAAAGGACCAAAACGAAGCCATCATAAAATTATTTTTTATCACATGACAATATTTTTTTTTTGGTCTACAGAAGCAGCATATAACCTATGCTATCCAAAAGTACACACAAATAAATAGACATGTATGCAGACCCAAACTCAAGGTATGGTCCACTTTGCCAGAATTACTATGGTGTCCAAAAGAATCCTTTCCTTTGGGATAGCTCCCTTGAATATGAAGCAATGGTTCAAAGAGAGTTTGTAAATGGTAAGGTTCTATAAGCTCTGGGGAATATAACATGCATCAGTTCCTTGGTTAACTCCTTGAGTCTTATATTTCTGCTGTTTTATTTCATGTTGATCAATTCCCCTTTGTCTATGATTTTAGTTCAATATAGAGTATATAATCTCTTTACTTATTCTTGATTTTCATGGAGATTCAATAATATGATTAAAAATATTTGTAGTTGACATTGATTCATTTTAAGGGAAAAGTAGGCTAGAATATCATTTTATAATGTGGAGAGAATATAAAGATATTACAACCAAAGACATGGAAAAAGATCCTTATATTGCAAGTTTCTAGTAATGTCTATCAGAACAGAAGTTTAGGGAGGACAACCATATTTAATCTCTAATATTTGAATAATTGAAGTTACTATGGCAGTAATACACCTGTATAAAAATTGCTAAGCCTGTCCTTAGGATAAATTTCAACTTAGTCTTAGTTTCTTCTAACAATACTAAGCACTCAGTGCCTATAAAGATTTCATGTTGAAGGATGAATTCAAGGTGGTTGCTGTGGGAGAAAGAATAGAAATAGTTTAGGTAAAATAGCTTATTCAAAAATCAATGAAATGCCTTATCATAAAAGTTTCGTGTAATAGGCAGGAAAATTCAACCCTCTTAAATAATAAGAAGTATAGCCTGTGATATATTCTCAAGGGTCTGGTGCAGTTCAACTATCCATTGATTCTAGATATCAAGAAATGAAAAAGCATGGAGTCAATAGCTGGAATGCAGTGTATAGGAAACAGTGAGCAGACCTATTGGAATGTAAGGGAAAACATAATTCAGAGGAATAGGAAAGGTAGATGGGAGAAAAATTATAAGTTTTTAAAGACAAGATACATATTTTCTGTTTGATACGTGTTATTGGAAAATAATTGAAGATTGTTTTAATGGTATCAGAGATCTGTATTATAGTCAAATATTTATTTTATCAATACCCATTTAGCACCTGTGTGCATGATAACTTAGAGAGGAAAGGGTTGAGGTAGGGAAAATTTAGAAGACTATTTTCAAAAAATATCTTTGTGATCAACTGTAAAAACAATTTTTAACATTCTTCTTTAAAAATTTTGAATTCTAATCCGCCCTCAAATTTAAAGGGAAAGTAATTACACATTGGTTATACAAGTTCAATTACACAAAACATATCTCCAAAGTAATCATGTTGTGAAAGAAAACTGAAAAGAAAAAGAAAGAAATAATGCTTTGATTTGCATTCAGTTTCAAATTCATTGATCATCTATTTTCTTATTTTACTAAGTATTTAGAGATATAAATTATATACTTTGGTAGCACCCCATCATTTTGTTATGTTGTCTCATGGTTGCCGTTGTCGCTAATTAAATTACTGATTGTTTCTAAGGTTTTCCTTCAACTCATTCATTATTTAGAATTAAATTATTTAGTTTTCAAATAAATTTCAACCTGTTTCCACAACCCATTATTGAATACAATTTTTGTTGCAATATATTCTTAATAGAATGTATTTAATATGTCTGCATTTGTTTTAAGGTTTTTATGTCCTCAATGGGAAGCAGTGAACCCAGCACTGGCCTTGTAGTCAGGAGGACAGTAGTTCAAATCTGATCTCAGAAAATTGGTAATTATTAGCTGTGGACCTTGGGCAAGTCACTTAACTCTGATTGCTTCTCATTCAGAGTATCTCTAGTCATCCTGATTCATATCTGGCCAGTGGATCCAGATGACTCTGGAAGAGAAAGTGATGTTGGTGACTTAGCACAGCACCCCCCTCACGCCAATTCATGTGTTTATCATGGCATCTCCTTCATGATGTTATGAATTTCTTTGAGAATGAAGGACATATATCATTTATGTCCTAATTTGTGGTCAAATTTTTGCATAGGTACCATATACTAATAGGAAAAAGATAAATTATTTTCTATTTCTATTCAGTATCTTCTAGAGGTCTATCTTATCTAACCTGATGAAAAATTCTTTTTCATCTCCTTAACTTCTTTCTCATTTATTTTGTGGTTATATTTATCTAGTTCCAAGAGAAGAAAGTTTAGATCCTCACTAGTATAGTTTTACTGTCTATTTCTTCCTGTAATTCTTTTAATTTTCCCTTTAAGAAGTTATATTAATCTTGGTGTGTATGTATGTATGTATGTGTGTGTATCTGTATATGCACATGCAAGTATATGTGCGTTATATATATTTAGCATTAATATTATTTATTTTTAATGGTATCTTAGCAAGATAATAGTTCTTAGTTCTTTAAATTTGAAATTTTTTCTTTGTTTTCTCTGAGATCAGGACAATTAAACTAATTTATTCTTGGTATGTTTTACTTTAGTTGAACCACCAGACTCTTAGCTTTATTTTGTGTATTTTTCTCTGTTTAAAGTGCATTTTTTGTAAGCACTATAATGTAGGGTTCTTGTATGCAAACCACTCCACTCTCTCTTTCCATTTTATGTATTGAGTTCTTCTCATTAACATTCACAGTTATGATTACTGACTGTGCATTTCCATCCTTCTCTCTTTTTCTCCTTTCATCATTCCTCTCCTCAAAAGGATTTGCTTCTCACTACTACCTCCCCAAATCTGTTGTCCCTTCTTGCAATACTGCCCCACATTTTTCCTGGCTTCCTCCTTCTACTTCCCTATATGCTAAGCTAGATCTTTATACCCAAATAAGAGTGCATATTATTCCTTCCTTGAGCCAACTCCCTTCCCCACTCCCTCTGCCCAGCTTATCCTCCACTGTAAAAGCTCTTTACCACCCCCATCATGTAAATTAATTTACTCCATTCTACCTGACCCTTCCTCCTTCTTTCCAGGCAAACCTTTCTCTCATATCATCATCTCATAATCAACTCACAGTCATGTTCTCTAAAGTATGCTCAATTTAATTGCCCTAATAATGATAAATTTAACAAGAATTAAAGTATCATCTACTATAGAAGTGAAAACAGATTTACTTTACTGAATTCCTTTTGATTTCTTTTCCCAATTTAAAATTTTATACTTGTCCTTAGTGTTGTATTTGTAAGTCAAATTTTCTATTTTGCTCTTATCTTTTTCATCAGAATTGCTCAAAAATCTCTTAATTTATTAAATGTCCATTTTTGCCATGAAGGATTATACTCAGTTCTGATAAACAGGTAAATTTAGATTGTAATCCTAGTTCCTTTGTATTTTAGATGATCACAACAGAAGAACTTTTGAATTGCTTAATATTATGTGACCTTGATAGCAGCTACATAACCTTTTTCACTATTTGCAATATATTCTCCCTCACTAGGAAACTTTGAAATTTAGCTATTAAAATTCTTGTAGTTTTCATTTTGGGGATCTCTTTTATAGGGTAGTAGATTCTTTTAATTTCTATTTTATCTGTGGTTTTAGAATATTGAGGCAGTTTTCTTTGCTAATATCTCAAAATATGATGCCTATGTTTTATTAAAGCATGTTTTTTCAGTTAGTATATTAATTTTTTTAAGATCTGGCTCTTCAATTTATTTCCCAGGTTAATTGTTTTACCAATGAGATAGTTTCTATTTACTTTTTAAATTTGATTTTGTTTTACTGATTCTTGATGCTTCATGGAGTAATTAATTTCAGTTTCTCAATTCTAATTTTTTGGGGGAATTATATGCCTTAGAAAATTTTTGTAACTCCTTTTCAATTTGATCAGTTTAGGTTTTCAAAGAGTACTTTTTTTCAGTGAATTTTTGTGCCTCTTTTCCTATTTGGCCAATTCTGCTTTTTGAGTATCTCTTTTGTATAAGCTTTTACCACTAGACCTATTCTATTTATTAAGGGATATTTTTTTTTCTGTATTTTTTCATGAATTTTTGTTTAGCAATATGCTGATTTTTTATCCTTTTCCCAAATTTTCTTATTTCTCTATCTGACTTAAAACTTTTTTTTTCTTTTTGAGCTCTTCCAAGAATTCTGTGGTTTGGGAAGTGAGAATAATTACTTTGAGGCTTTATATGTAGCTGTTTTAACATTGTTGTTTTCTTCTGAGTTTGAGTTTGATCTTTTTTCTCACCATAATAATGTTCAAAGGTCACATTCTTGTGCTGTTGCAAGTTGCTTGTTTTTCAAACCTATTTATTGACTGTTAACTTTATGTTACAGTTAGACTGTGTTTCTGAGGTTGAGAGATCAATATCTCAAGTTTCAGGTTTTTCATGCTATTGTTTTCAGAGCTATTCCTTAAGGACTATAATCTTTTTTTAAAAATTATTCAAAGGTGCTATGATCTAAGGAGAGATGTGTTCACAATTATTTTGATCTGTTCTCTGATTTGTGAGTGATCACAAGCACTCTTTCCTTTTTTGGAACTGTGATTAGAGTCCCTTCTATCACAGTATTCCTCCTTTTCCTGAAACTGTGTCCTGTAAACTTGTAAAGACAAAAAAAATAGTATCCTGATCCCAAAGCCAGCAAATGGTCCCTTGGAATTTCTTTCTGTTTATTTTCCAATGCCTTTACCATCTGTTCTGAGAGCTCAGGAACCCAGTGGTGCCATTAAGTCATTTATTCCCATGGTCTGCTAATGACTGGAATAGGCTCCATTCTTATCCTACCAAGAAAGAACTTTTTCTTCTAACATTCCAAGTTGTCTTGGTCTGGAAAATTGCTTTATTTCCCATTTTATTGTTCTATCTCTTCAGAATTAATTATTGAGACATTATTTTTAAGTTTTATAGAAGCACATTTTGGAGAGCTCAGGTGAGTCCCTGTCTTTAATCTTCCATCTTAACTTTTCCTCCTCTAGGGATCTTTGTTTCTAGCAGGAAATTTTATGTATATGAATAGAGACAATAAGATATATCCAAAAGATTGTGTGAATAAATACAGAAAAAATGATTAGCTCTAAATTTATGAACAAACAGGGAAGGAAAGAAGGAGAAAGAAATATTTTAATCAAAGGTCACAATCTGACTGCATGAAAAGATGATTCTCTGGAGGCAACTGAAATTCAAACCTGTACTAGCTTAAGAGAGAGAGTAACAGAACTGAATGGAGACTGAATCAATTTCATTTTTGTTGGTCATGATAACTTCTTATAATGATATTGATTAAAACATAAAGATTTTTGAGTCCATAATGTCTATGGAGTGGAGAAAGTCAAGGGAAATTATTCAGTAGGTATACATATTACAATTTTTCAAAATATTATATCTGCTAGGAAATTACCATATCCTTCACATTGGATAGTGGTGAACTTTTTTAAAATTTATTTTTGATCTAGGCTTATGATTCCATTGGTGTCAAAAATCTGAGTTGGAGCAACTTACTTAGACAGAACAGAATAGTAGTTATCTAAAAGTTAAAAAAAATCGAAAAAATGTCTGAGACTCTGAAAGTTCAAGTTATTTGTCTGTGATCAGTACATATCAGAAGTTAGACTTTAAACAAGGTTTTCTCAGCTCAAATCTGGTCCCCTATTTACTTTTGTTTTTCCAGATATTTTCTAATGGTATCACACTGAATGACCCATACTCTATCTGTACTTTTCTAAGGAAAATTAATTTTAATCTAAAATGGAAATTTTACTTTGTTGGTGAAGTTCAATCTAGTTAAGATCCAATGGGTCTGATTAATTTTCCACCTTTTGGTAATATGAAAGTTCTCTGATTGCTAATGATCAATATGAAAAAATAGCAGGAACCATACTCTCAAGTTAATTTTTCCACACTTTAGAAACAGATTCAAATGATTAATTCTTTTCTATGAATCATGGGGTTGCATTCTGTACCAGCTCCTTTGCAAAAGGTCAGTCAATGAAGGAGGTCAGCATTACCTGTGAGAGGATGGTCCTCATTATGATATTGGATAACCTGGTCTTTAAAAAATTGTTTCAGTGAAATTGAAGGACGTTGGTCTCTGAGATGGACACATAAATTCTTTATTTCTATAGTTCAATGAAATTCCTTGTGTTGTTTCAGCTGACTTGTAGACAGGTGAGAAGCATGCCAGGGCAGCAGTCTAAGGAGGGAAGAATAGCATCCCTGGATATTACAGGAAAACCTTGAGGTTCCTAATTTGAGATTGGAAGAATACATAATATTTTATTTTATACCTATTATAGAAACTTTCCCCATTATAGAAAAGAGACTGATTACCATTAAGTAGACAAATGATCTGGAGAGTATAATTTCACACCAGGTAGGATATCCAGGTCTTTCCATGGGGAATAATACCTGTCAAATATAACATTTGCTTCTTGGTTTATCATTCATTCATTCATTTGTTCATTCATTCATGCATTCATACATCAAATACCATCAGAGCATGAGTTATAAATCATCATAAAAGTCTAGCAGTAGATAAGAAAACCTAGAAAGTCCTTAAGGAATCTTTGTGTTTTGTGAAGGAGAAGACATCTAGAACTAATTATATTCTTTTTATAAAGGCTTGTAATTTCCTGTATTATGGTAAGATGTGAAGATATTTAGTCAATAGCTACATGATGATTTGATATAGCAATTATGAAATTCCCAGTTAGAAGGCAAATGTCTTTGTTATGCTTATCCTAGGAGAAGAATTCTTTTGGGATGCGGGGAAAAAGACATCAATCAGACTTCTTTGTGGTGAATGTGTCAAAATATGTCTAGACTTAATTGGAAGGAATAAAGAAGACTTAGGAAGAGAATTAATTGGGTGAAAATGTCTGGTCCAAGGTGTGGTCTGATAAAGTTCATGGTGGAGTTATGATGCTTTGAGAAAATCAATCCAAAGGATGAGTTACTGCTAGCTCTAAGATACCAGTCTTTTGTTCCAAAAAGTTCATTAGTCTCAATCTCATCCTCCTCAGCTCTTCTTATGGACTTCCTTGGTTTTCTTCCTGGTGAGATATCAGGAAGGTGATGTCATAACTTGCAAATGAATTGAATGTAAGTGAGGGAGGGTTATGCAAAGTTACTACCCTCTGTTTCTACTCTGGAATCCTCTGGACCCTGTGTCAAAATATATATCAGGACAACTGAAGATTCCCTTTGTGAAAGGGAACAGATAGATATAAAGCTACTATGTTATGGTACCAAATCTTATTTTTTTAATTTTTAATTTATTTTTTAATATTTAAAACTTTTATTAGGGCTATTTGAATTTACATTAAGTTCAGTTCTTTTATATTAAGTTAATCTCTTGAGAACTCAACTCTACTTTGTAACAAAGCAAAACAGGTAAAAATAACAATCAGTGGTGTGAAATATTTGACTATGTATGTAACATTCTGTATCTATGATCTCTCATCATTCAGCTCAGGGAAAAGTTTTATTGCACTGTCTATCTTTTGGGACTGCAAATAGTGATTACAATCAGTCAGTTTTGAATTTCTTTTTATGCATTTTTTATTTTTTTTTATTTTTGTCTCTGGGTTCTGCTACAATCAACCTGCATTAGTTTATATATATGTGCCTTAGTGTATCTGAATTCTTAAAATTATAATTTCTCATTCTTCAAAAATAGTTTAATGAATTCAAGACTAGTTGATTATTGAAACAAAAAAAATAATTTTTAAAAGTTGTAACAATAATTGCTTTGAATGAGAAATTTACTAAGGAACTTTAGTATTATCTCCTTTGTATTGTGAGATTTAACATTTTTATTTGACTTAGGACAAACACTATAGTTATCAGATTTTAGAAGACCAAAGATAGGAAGCATCAAGAGTATATCAAATCAATCAGTAGCCAAAACGATCTTTATAGACTAAGATTTTTTGATACAAGCATAAATGAAATGAAAAATAACATAAATACCTGCAAAATTTCATTTGTATTTATAAAACTAACTTCCTAATAACCAGATGGGAGGGCAAAAGATCTTTAGTAGGTTAAATTCACTCAATAGTTTCATATGGCAGAAAGGAGAAAAATAATGGAAGGGAAGAGAAGGTAAAGGAAAGAAAGGGAGAAGGAATGATTAGTGAGAGTAAAGAAAAGAGAAATACTTTCCAGCTAATTGTAATTTTTGAGGATATACTTACAATTTAGGACAGCTAGGTAGCACAATGTAGAAAGCCCCAAGTTTATATTCAGGAAGACAAATTCAGATTTAACCAAAGACTCTTACTGTTTGACCCTGAGCAAATCAATTAACCCTGTTTGCCTCAGTTTTTTATTCATAAAATGAGTTGGAGAAGGAAATGGAAAATCATTATAGTATCTTTGCCAAGAAAACCCCAAATGGGGTCAGGAAGAGTTAGATATGCCTGAAACAACTTAACAGAAACACACTTTTGGAAGTTAGGCATGATGCTATTTTATCTTTACATTCTGGCTTAAAGCATTATCCCTAGAACAGTGCCTAGCATATGGGACAAACTAAATAAATGTTTATTGCTAAATTGAAAATATTAACATAACAATATGATTAAGTTGTATTTCTAGATTTTAGCTTGTGACTTATTCTAATAATAACCTAAAAGGTAGTTTAACCCTGGACAAGTCACATAATTTATTTACTTAACAAAAAAATTTTCCTTAAAAATAAAACAGAGATTAAAATGTTATCTATCCACTAGGTTTGGTGAGGATCATTCATTTCCTTCCTCATTACATATAAGTACACATATATGTGTACATAAATATATGTGTATAATTACAAATAATGACATCTACCATACATTTGTACGTGTGCGTGTGTGTGTGTGTGTGTGTGTGTGTGTGTATTATACAGTGCAATGATGTGCTTTCACATTCTATATGACTACTGTTATATTCTGCATCCATCTTGTGGTGAAGAATAAAGTATTTAATTTTTTCAGTTGATTAAAAGTATTTGAAAAGGAATTTTGGAAACTTCTTAAATTTTAAGTATAAAAGTAACAAGTTATATGATCTCTTGTCCTGGACCCCATACATCAGTCCACAAGTCTTGGAGGCACCTTATCTACCAGGTCCTCTGCAAAGTGTTAAGGATACAAATACCAAAAAAAGCCTCAACTTTACCTTCTTGAAACTTAGATTTTAATAGAAGAGAGAACATGTACACACACACATAATACATAATATAATTAACAATAATACATGTAGATAAATACAAGACAGTTAAACATAACTGTGTTAGGGAGGAAGGGTGCTAGGGCTTAATTATACAATGATCTCTATCATCTATATACTCAAATATACACCAAGGTAATAACATTGACAAAATGCATAGATGTAGTGGGCAAATAGACCTACATTAAAAGTAATTTATTTTAAAAACAAAATGTAAGAAACCAGAGGTATTTGCTAGTTTAGCCTAGATAGTAAATCCAGGCAAATTGTTATTAGATGTTCACTTTTACTCTCAGATACACACACACACACACACACACACACACACACACACACACACACACACTCTTCCCAAACCACATATCACTATCAGAATGTTGGCTGTGCCTAAATAATTGGAGGAATACCATGCTTGCTGGTCTGCATAATGATAAATTTTATAAGCTCAATTTAGAAGACCCATAGCTGAGATTTATATGCTTCAATAAGGTTTACATTCTGCAACAGCTAACACATGTTCCAAATGAAACCCTCTTCTGGAGGAGAAAAGATAACTGTTATATGCATGCTGAAAAGAAGAGCAACAAATAATTCATTTTGGCTTACCCCCTCCTCCTGCTGGTAGTTTACAAATATATTTATAATGATTAGTGATGCTTCATTAATTTTGTACAGCTGTTTACTACCACATAGTGACTTATAGTACTTTTATTAGATTAAACTGCTTAGTGTTCTTGAACTATTGCCAATCTTGTTCTCAGGACAATATCACAGTGAACCTTTTTTAAGTTCCCAATTAGTTTTGAAATTTCGGGAGGGGAATAGAGGGAAGAAAGAATAATATATGAATGACAAACATATACAGACAATAACCCAAGTTTTATTTTAAAATAAGATTTGCCAGATATATGCATTTGTAGGTATGTGTATATATAAACATACAACCCATAGAGACATATACATACATGCATCTACATATATATATATATATATATGTATATATATATATATATAACTATGCTGATGGTTGTGTGTGCATATGTGTACACATATAGGGGTGTGTGTGTGTGTGTGTGTGTGTGTGTGAGAGAGAGAGAGAGAGAGAGAGAGAGAGAGAGAGAGAGAGAGTTGTTGGTTGTTGTCCTTCATGCTCCAAGCAGATGGAAGGTTCTAGCACAGGTTGAACAAAAATTGTTCGTATGAACATCTGCAGGGGAGATGTTTCCAAATTTGCACATCTCACATTTGCTTTGATTTATTTACATTCTGCTTGGTTCATATAAAAGAGGGCTTTCTTTGAACTGAACTGCCAAATATTTTAGCAAGCTAGAAAATGGACACAATTGAATAAGTTATCATTTAATAGAGATAAATAAAAAGTCTAACAACAGGATTTAAAAAAATAAATTTCTCAAATAAAATATATGCTTTAACAAAACTAAACTAGTTCATGTGAAAGATAACTGATTGTTTTAGTGAACTACACAGAATTAATTAAATGTGCCTCCCCATTTGACATTGGGGTCAATGTCTCTTTGTGATCCATAAGTCTCATATGCTATGTTTACCCCTCTTCTTGTCTTGCATTATTGATTTTTCTGTTTTTTTAGAATACTGTATGTCTGTGATTTTTCATGTCTGAAAACTTCATTGTGGAAATTAGTACCATGAGGGAATTCTTGCCTATCTCTGACAAGTCTCCTATTGATGTAAAAAAGATGTTATCCAATAATACATACCTGAGTGAGACCTTACAGGTGCTATAAAATATATTATTCTTTCCCATAATGAGATCCCCTAAAGGATAGAAGTGAAAGTTATCTAGGATCTGATCTATTGAAATATAAGTTAGAAGGATGTTGTGTAACTTTAATGTGTCATATATATATATATATATATATATATATATACACTAAAGATTAATGATGATAACAATAGATTTTATCATAGCAATACCATTATCAAAGCAATAATAGGCATCTATGTAGAACTTTATTTTGTAAGTGATTTTCATATAAGATCATATTTACTCCTTATAGTGACTCTATGAGGTTGGTACTATGATCCCTATTTTGTATGTGAGGAAATTGAGGCTCAAAGAAATGAAATAACTTCTCTAAATTTGCATATCTATGAGGTATGTAAGGATGAAATTGAATGTAGAACTTCTTGATTCCAAGTTTTATGCTTTAACCATTGTGCCCCCTTTATAGTACCCAAAGTTATGTCATCTTTTCAGATTGCATTATTGATTCTTTCTACCCATGAATACTATAAGGTGGGGGGGGACATTGCTTATCCAAAAACTAATTGAAATTTCCCAGGTTATATAGCATGAGGAAGATATACCCCAGGAATTCAAGGATGCCTCTTTCTTGCCTTCTCTATAAAGGTAAAAAGAATATTTTGTCCTGTGACAAACACAGGGGAATGTCTCTTTTAATCATTTTTAGTAAGATCCTTGCCAGAGTTCTTCTCAATAGGCTGATGCTTGACCTGGAAGTTTGTCACCTTCCTGAGAACCAGTGTGACTTCAGTAAGGATGTTTGCTGCCCAAAAACTCCAGGAAAAATGACAGGAACAGAACAGATGTCTGTATATATTTCTAAATCTGACCAAGTCACTTTGATACTGTCAATTATGAGTGTTTATGGTAAATTATGGCAAAATTTGATTGCCTGGAGAAGTTCATCAGTATTGTACATAAGTTCCAGGATGGCATGCTTTCCCAGATGCTGGCAGTGGATGATGCTCTCAAGATTTCCCAGTCACCAATGAAGTGAAATAAGCATGTGCCCTTGCTTCCATACTTTTTAGCATGATGATTCCAGCCATATTATCAAACACCTTCACTGATGATGAACAGAAAATCAAGGTCAGCTATTGCACTGATGGCAAATTATTCAACTTGAAAAGGCTACAAGCCAAGACCAAAGTGGAGGGAGTATTGTTACATGATTTTTTGTTTGCAGATGATTGTACTCTCAATACAGCCTCTGAAGCTGAGATGTAATAATGTATGGATCAATTATCTGCTGTTTGTGCTAATTTTGGTCTAACAATTAACATGCAGAAAACTCATGTGTTCCATCAGTCAGCACCAGCAAATGGAGAAGTTTTGAGTGTTGTGGACAAGTTCACTTACCTTGGTGGCGTCCGTTCCAAGGAGATACATATTGACAATGAGGATGGCACTCATATAACTCGGTATTTGGAGGCTCCAAAAGAAAATGTGGGAGAGATGAGGTACTAGACTAACTACCAAACTGAAGGTCTATAGAATCATTTTACTGAACTCATTTATTTATACCTGTCAAACCTGGACAGTCTACCAGCACCAAGTCAGAAAACTGAATCACTTCCATTTACATTGTCTTAGGAATATTCTGAAGATTACCTGGCAGGAGAAGATACCAGACACACTGAGGTCTTTTTTTTTCGAGTTAAACTGCCAAGCATTCCAACTTTACTGCAGAGTGTAACTGCAATGGGCTAGACACATTTTTAGGATGCCAGAAGTCCATTTGCCAAAATAAACCAAAGCAAACTATTTCATGGAGAATTCACAGAGAGCAAGCACTCACAAGGGGGTAGGAAAAAACAATACTGAGACACCCTGAAGGTCTCATTGAAGAACTTTAGAATTGATTGCACAACATAGGAGACATTGGCACAGGACTGCCCAGCATGGCATGCCCTCATCAGTGAAAGGGCTCTATGAGGAAGGCAGTTCAAAGGAAACATGGCATATGTAAGTTTAGGGTACCTATCCCAGTTGTTTACATGGACTATTTGTGCCCAATTTGTAGAACATTTTGAGATCATATTGGTCTGATCAGCCCCTGATGGTCACATTGTAATTTGTCCCAAACATAGTGATGTCATTTTAGTCTTTAATCAGTAATGAAGGACAAGAACTGACAAGCTAGAGTGTATTCAGTTATAAGTAATGAGGATAGTAAGGTGCCTTTATTTCTTTCCACAAGGAGGTCAAATAAAGAAAACTAGGAATTTTGGGCTTAGATAAGACAAAGATTAAAGAAGCTATATACTATTTCCAAATCATTGTTCTCTCCCAATTCAAGACGTTTCAAGTCAAGTCATTCAGCATTTGTTAAAGATCTCTTATATACCATATACTGTGCAAAGCACTAGAAATTCAAAAACACAATCTAATAGGAAAATAAATACAAATAACTATGGACAAATCAGATATAATAAACAAGATAACTTGACCTTATTCTGAGAGGAATGGCATTACCATAAAGGCTAACTTGTAAAAGATTTGGTAGAAGTGAGACTGAGTAGGGATTTAAAGCACTCCTGGGAAACCAGAGCACAGAGACAATGGGAATTCCTGCAATGGCAGGCAGTCAGAGAAAAATACCTGGAAAGAACAGGGGTGGGATTTCTTACAAGAAAAAGACAAAGGAAGCCAGTTTCAATCTAGAATATATTTAAAGAAGTTTGGTAAAATATGAGAAGACTATAAAGGTAGGAAGAAGTTAGATTATGAAATAATGTAAAATTCAAATACATTATATTCATAATGTTACTTAAAAGACACAGAAAAAAGTTATTAATTTATCATAAATTTCCTCCAAATGGTGGATGCAGCAATTTCTACTTCAATCTCACCTCTGCTAGAACCACCAAAAGTTAATAAAAAACTCTTCTTTATTATTTTTTAGTTTTTTCCAATTACATGTTATGAAAGCATTTCAACATTGCACATTTATGTATATAGTTTTCTCCCACCCTCCCTTTCCCCCTTCCTACTTTCAGCAGAAAACAGTCTTAGAAAAGTTGAAGATATACATTTGTGTTTAACATGTTCACATATTAATTACTTTGAGTATGAGTAATTAAGACTATGGGAAAAGAAAGAATATCATGGGATAGGAAGGAAAAACATAAGGAAAAACTTTAAAAAAGTGAACATGGTATCCATTCAAATTCTTTGCTTTTGTTTGTTTACTTGTTTGTTTTTTGTTTTCCTCTGTATGAGGACTCATTGTCTATAACAATGGAACCATGATGGTGGTGTGAAGCTACCATGCTCCCCTAGTTTTTCATAGCAAAACATTAAATGAAGCCTCTATATAGATCACCAAAACAAAACCAAAAAAAAGAACAAAGCAACTCACAGACAATCTTAAGTGAAAGTCTGTCTCTGTTGGGGGGAAAGAGCCCAGGTAGGAAGGAGAGCAGATAAGTTAGAGGGAGGCTTCTATCCACAATACAGAACAGGTCCCATAACTAGACAGCAATCCAGGCTCCTGCTTAGCTAGATAACAGGCCAGCAGGGAAAGTCCCAATTCCAGACACCATCTGTGCAGGCAGAATCTGGACATACAGGAGGAAACAAGCCTCTGTATAGGCAACCCCTGGGGTGCATGTGCCACACCTTGGTAAGTAAAAAACCAGGAACAAGATCCTAGTCCCAGTATAATAATCTTGGGACTATACTCTCTATACCCAGCAGCAAAGCTCAACTATCAAAATGAGCAAAAAAAAAAAAAAACCACAAAAAAAGAGCTCTAAACCTAGAAAGCTACTATTTACAAAGAGATGATAAAAATGTCATCTCAGAAGAAGAAAGTAGTGACAAATTACCTACATGGAATGACTCAAAAGAGATAACACATTGGATGCAAATACAAAACCTTATGAAAGAACTTGAAAAAGATTTCAAAAACCAAAAAAGAGAGGAAGAGGAAAACTGGAAGAAAGAAATGAGCATCTAGTAGGAAAATTATGAAAAATTGTGGGAAGAAATCAACTCCTTTAAAAGTTTAACCAACAGGAAAAAGAATGGAACTCATCAAAAATTAAAATCCACCAATTTGAAGAGGAATGCAATTCATCAAAAGGTAAAAGTAATCACCTGAAAAAGGAAACAAAAAAGCTAATTGAAGAAAATAATACTCTAAAATCTAGAATTGGACAACTACAAACTAATGACTCCTAGAGGCATCAAGAATCCATCAAACAATATCAAATGGCTGAAAAAAAATCAAAGAAGATGTAAAACACATTTTTAGGAAAAACAAAAGATCAGAAAAATAGATAAAGGAGACCTAAGCTTAGATTACTATTCTACCTGAAGGCCTAGATTAAAAAAAATGAAATGAAATAAAATAAAAAAAAAACCTGAAAATATCTTACAGGGAATTATCATGGAAAATTTTCCCAATTTTCGTACATCAAGAAGACCAAATAATCCTTGAAGGACTATGCAAAATACCTCCCAAAAGGGACCCCAGAATAAAACCTTCAAAGTCTTTCTCAGTCAAATTTCAGAATAATCCATTAATGGAGAAAATTCTGCAAGCAACTAAAAAAGAAGGAATTTGAATACAAAGGAAACACAATCAGAATTACACTTAACTTTACTTACGTGATATCACTAGAATATGATATTTTGACTGGTAATGGACCTTGATATTCAGCAAGGGAAAAAGTTAGATTTTCAATGAAATTTCTGATCAAAAGACAAGAACTGAACTGAAAATTAACTGAAAATTCATTCTTTCAACACAAGACTCAATAGATTCTTAAAAAGGTAAATGGAAAGAGGAAAAAATCAAATGCTAGACAAGAATATTGAACTGTATACATCACCACAGGGGTACATGACATTTGCAATTCCTGTGAATTGTATTTCTTTTAGGGTAGTTAAAGGAGTTTAGATGAAATAGAGGACTTCCAAAATTTTCTGAACAAAAGACAAGAACTGAATTGAAAATTAATTGAAAATTCATTCTTTCAATATAAGATTCAAAAGATTCATAAAACATTAAATTTAAAGAGAAAAAACAACCAAATGGTTAGACAAGAGTATTACAATGTGTATATCACTACAAGGGTACATGACATTTGCAAGTGTTGAGAAATGTATTTCTTTCAGTGTAGTTAAAGGACTGAATATAGGCAAAGGGACTTTAATTAGAGGATATGAGTATGGTTGGCTCTTCTCCTTTGTTATCAAAGAAGATCAAAATGACATCACTAAATATGAGACTAATTACTGTCTGACAGTGACTGATCAGACCAAAATAAGCCCAAAATGCAGGTTAGGCAAAAAGTGTCCAGGTGAACACCTATGTTATTTATTCTAACCTTATGTATCCCATGTTTCCTTTGAACTACTTTAATTCTTTCTTACTCAAAGATCTCAGGGCTTGCTCTAATGAGGAAACTATTTTGGGTGGTTCTGAGACAATGTCTCCCATGCCTTACAATCAATTCTAAAGCTCTTAAGAGACATTTTCTGGGTGTTCCAGTGTCTAGAATATTTAGAGACTCTATACATAATTAAATTAGAAGTAATCTTACATTACTAGATACCTTAATTATGGAGGATTGTAGTACAATAGTGGCAGAGAGTGGGATTATTTAGAAGAATTGGACATAGCAAGTAATCTCACCTTAATCTATAGTTTATTTAACAAGAGGATTAATGTCATGATCAGAGTGATAAAAAGACAGAGGAAGAGAATGTACTTAGAGGGACTAAATATGGAAACATTATGAAGAAATTTTGCTTTGCTTGACACTTTGGCTACAATTGGAGGGAGTGTGCTTGGGGGGCAGCATAAATGATTAATGAAATGATTTGACTTTGCGTTATGCTTTGGCTCATCAAGATTGTGGATCCATGGAAAGTACCTGAGATAGGGGAATGGTATAAAGTGACTATGATTTGATGTGATTTATGACCCTTGAGATGTTTATTTCTAATGAGACAGAAGAGGGGATGGTACTTAGTGACTAGGAGTCAATGTACTTATCAATCAATCAAACTTTGAGAAGAGTATTTCTATCAGAACAAAAAAAAAAGAATATTTTGACAAAGGAGTTGTCAGTTCAAGATGGTTTAAAACAATAACATTACAAAAAGGAGTGCTATGCTAGGAAAAGAATAGGCACTGATGGATTAAAAAAAATACCAGGTGAAGAGGCACAAAATCAATATTGAGTAATTCCTTCTTGAAAGATTTGGCCCAGAAATCTCTTCTATAAACATTTTCTGAATCACTTCTTGATGCATTGATAAACCTAATAATATCTCACTCTTTCATTCTCAAAACTAAATTATAATGTTTTATGTTTGTAATTATACATTGGTTTGAGAGAGTTGATTACAAATCTAATTATTTTTCTTTGGTCAATTTATAATATACTTAAAGTATATTTATAATATACTAAAAGTACTTATCAAATTGAATTTTTAGTAAAGCTTTTAAGTAAGCAACATTTTTCCATGTATTTATCTTAGTGACTGGTGAAGCTTTATAGCCCCCTTTTCAGAGTCTTTCTCAATATTTGAAGCAAATCATAAATTTCATTTAGAGTAAGAAGACAACATATCTTCCATCAACGTAGGGAGTCTAAACTTTCTGCTGATACCTCATAGCTAGTTTTTTCAGGTCAGAAGACCTCTGATCATGGGTACACTAACACTATGAACTGAACTTCAATCTCTTGCTCATTGAAGCATGTCTCCTAATAAAAGATTGTCAACAATCATTCCAGGCATCTTCCAACTGCTCCAAAATATTCACTTCATTTGTAACTGTACAATATGTTTTCTACCTTCTTCTAACAGCAAAATCTCTCAATTAGTATGTGGAGAACTTCCAGTATAAGGCAGAACAACATTCTCTTTTACTTCAGATTTATCCTCTCTTGTCATGTCTGTCCTTTGAAGGTTGAAAAATAGTATTCAGCTACTCAAAGATGACTAGTATACCCCATTCTAGTAACTCTGAAATGTTTAAAACTCACTCAATTCTTCCCATTATCCAATAACTCAATCTAATGTTCTTCCACCTAACAACCTAATAATTTCAACCTAACTACTCAATCCTTTTTTTGTGCCCTGCAATGACTTTCATTGCATTTGTGGAATCTTACTATATCTCCTTTATTAATTCACTATCTTACTCTCTACATTAGGCCTTCTAAACCTTTTTATCCTGACTCAAAGTTCCTGTGGCTCCACACTGCCTACTTTCTCTCCTGAAAGATGTGTTTCATATTTTACAGGGGGAAAAAGATTCAGTAAACCCCCTCTTCTCCCATCTTCCTGCTCTCCTGTTATTCAGGTGCTTTTCACAATTTTCTTCCCCTTCTTCCATTTCACAAAGTGAATTGACTTTATTCAGTACTGAGGCTAACCCCTCTACTTGTTTAAGTCACCCATTCCACCCTATTCCCTCCCACAGATCACCCATTTTGTCATCCCCAATGTTTGATAAATTTTCAAACATTCCTTCTTTATGGGTTCATTTCCTACTGGGTACACTCATGCTCATGCTTGTAGCCTGAGAAATCAAGGAAACATGAAAACAAACCACCAACAACAAAACATTGCTACATCCTTTCAGCTATCATTCTATTTCTTATCTATCCTTTGTATCTAAATTCCTTGAAAAGACCATAGGATGAATACCTTCACTTCTTTTTCCTCTCATTCTCTTATCTTATTAATTTCCAATGTCCTCATTTCTCCAAAACCTTTTTTTTCCCTAAAGATATCAATAGTCTATTAGTTGCCAAATTCAATGGCGTTTTTTCCATCTTAACTATTCTTGTCTGTAAAACACTATTTCCTCCTTGATAGTCTCTTCTTTCTAGATTTTTGTGACACTACTCTCTACCAGTTTTCCTCCTGTCTTTCTGAATATTCCTTCTCTGTCTCTTTTGCTAGGTCTTCCTCCAGAAAATACCCTTAACTCTAGGTGTCCCTCATAATTCTGTCCTAGGTCTTCACTTGATAGTCTTATAAAATGACATTAATTTAATTACCATCTATATGTTGTTGATTCTCAAATCTAGTTTTCCAGACCCAATCATCTAACACTCTTTTAGACATCTTGAAATGGATATATTGTAGACATCTTAATTGCAATATGTCAACAACAGAATTCATTATTTTCTCTTCTAAACTCTCTCTCCACTCCTACATTTCCCTATTATTGTAGAAAACAATGCCATCCTCCGTTGCTCAAATCCTAGTAATATCTTGAATTCAACACTAACTCCCAATCATATAAGCTGGCAACTTAAGCATCATTTTGTATTCCTCATGGCCTCTCATGTCCCATATTCAAGTAGTTGTCAAGCTTTGCCAGTTTCACTTTAGGTCATCCAGCAAATATGTGACCTTCTCTGCTTTTACATTGCCACCAGTCTAGTACAGTTCTTTATTACTTGATGCTTTGACTATTGCACTACTTTGTTGGTCGGTTTTTCTTCTTCAGATTTCTCCTTATTTTGATCCATTTTCCACTCAGATGCTAAAGTGATTTTCTATAATATAAGTCTGATCATCCCACCCCATCCTAAACCATTCTTAACAATATACTCTCGTGGTTTACTATTGTATCTAGAAATAAATATAAAATGTGCTATTGGGAATTCAAAATCCTTATTAATATAGCTCTTTCCTCTTTATAGTTTTCACCTTGTTCACCAATATTTCTTCCACAATCTAGAGATACTAACGTCCTAATTATTCCATGAATAGGACATTCCATTACCCATCTCAAGGCATTCTCTGCAATTATCCTCATGCCCAGAATGATCCCCTCTTCACGCCAACTATTTGACTTTCTTTGAGGCCTAGACAAAATTCCATATCCCAAAGGAAGGCTTTTGCAATTCATCCCAGGTCCAGGTCTTCATTTAGCCAATTATATTAATATATCTTTATTGAATATAATTTATTGAATAGATAGATAGATAGATAGATAGATAGATAGATAGATAGATAGATGGTGTAATATGGTCTGTGGAAACCAAACAAACAAATAAATAAATGTGAAATGCTTAATAAAAACAAATCAAACAAAACAATTCTTATCTACTACCCACTATTGTATATTTGATGATAAGATTTTAATCCTGGGGAGGGAAAATTATCCCTATAAAGAATTACAATTTTTTTTTACCAAAACATGTTATTTAATTTTCAAAGATTCATTACAAGTGCCTTCCTTAATCAATGTTGTATCGTATTCATTGTCAATTTCTTCTAATACTCCTTGAAACAGTAGACTGAAAACATAAATATTAGTTTATAGAAAGAACATATTTTACTTAGCAACACAGATTTCTATGAAAGCTAAGGAAAGAGTGAACTAAAAATGTATGCCTATACCCCATTGAGTATATATGTTGTTTCCTCTCCTAACCACCTCTGATGAGAGCAAAGATTCCCTCATTCCCCCTTGCCTTCCCCCCTTCCATATCATTGCAATAGCTCATTGTGATAAAGAAAAAATTTATTACATGAGATATCTTGGCCTATTCCCCCCTCTCCTTTTTCTTTCTCCCATTACATTTCCCTTTTTTTCTATTGACTCCAATTTTACACCATGTTTTATCTTCAAATTCAGCTTTCTCCTGTGCTTCAAATATAAAAGCTCCCTCTACCTGCTCTATTAACTGAAAAGGTCCATATGAGTATTATTAGTGTCATTTTTCTATGCAGGAATACATGCAATTCATCATCAAGTCCCTCATATCCCCCCACCTTCAATCTCCATGCTTCACCTGAGTCCTGTATCTGAAGATCAAACCTTCTATTCAGCTCTGGCCATTCTAAGAGGAACATTTGAAATTCCCCTGATTCATTGTGAAACATGCACCTTTGAAATGTGCACCCAAGCACCTGCTACTGCCTTGAGAATGAGCCTAGCCGCGGGCTTACCTCTCTCCGAGGTCTTCGGGTGCACTCCGGCTTCCGCCCTGGGGGATGGGAAGGAAGTTCACAGCCACACACGAGCCTGGTTTACAACAGCAGCATCTTTATTCATGAACAGCAGAAAATGGCCCCCCGAACTTTTGCACAGCGCTCTTTTATCCAGTAACCCTTTCTTCCCGGGGTACATGCTCCTCCCAAGTTCCAACCCATGGGCGGAGCCACATCCTGTTAGCGAAGCCGTCCCAGTACCCTATAAGATACCTTACAAGGCAGGTTCAGACTTCCAGGGGTCTCACGGCCCAGGTCATATGACCTTCATGGGTGGCCCCGGTCCAGAGCTTCCCCTTACAATTCCCCCTTTTCGTTAACAACAGGGGGGGTAAAAGGTGACAAAGGAAAAAGGTCTCCTTTGAATCGTTCCAGGGTTATCTTAAGAAAGGACAAAAGGCATTTCAAGAAAACGGGGACAAGGCAGCACAATATTAAAAGTAAAGTAAGAGTAGGCAGGAGAGACTGAAAGAGAGTCGCAGGATTGAGTTTTTTGAGACCCTCTATAATTTTTTCAGCCACATGATTAGGAGTAAGATCATCATATGATGCTTTGTTTATATAGTCGGCGATCTGAATCAATTTTGCAATCTCAAAAGTTATGTTATTCTTATTGAGACCATGAAGGTGAGCCCGTATCTCATTCCATGCAATTTGAGATTCATTATATACAGCTCTTGTTAAGCAAAAGGAGGTGTATCTATAATCACATCTCAGTTTTTGTTGTAATTCTAAAGAATACGCCTTTTCTAACAGGAGGGAAGTGGCTGTCTGTAACTCTACAATAGCAGAGAGCAGTTGCTTATCTATAACAGCTTGATGTTTAAATCCAAGTGAAACATTTTTCATGAGACTATGTAGAGATTGGGCTTGTACAATACTGTTCTGAGCATTAGATATAGATAAAGCCAAAGCAGAAGAGGCCAAAATAGCCTCTACAAGAAGAGTGATCCCTAGTACAACACAACTCACACATCTTTTCTTTCTTCTAAGAGTAGATAATTGATTTTGCAGAGTATCTAAAATCTCCTCACCTTTGTTAGGGTACCAATGTTCCTCTTTTACCACCGTAAAGGCGTAATGAGGTCTTGTTACAATATATACCTTTGAGTCTAGAGGAAGGGAATCATTCAGGCAGGTAAAAAGCTTGCAGCTAACACAGGTGAGGTTATAAACTGATGTTGATGCGTGATGTTCCTGGATAGAGGAAGCATTACCTGGATCCACCATGAACAAAAACCTATTTCCCACACAAACAGTGCCAGACAATGCAATGTTATTAGTCACATCAGGCACACCTGTCACTTCAGGCATCCCTTGAACAGCTACACCACCTATTGCGGCTATCACCTTTTCCAATCCTGCTACTGTAGTACTGCTTGGGGAATGAATATATGTTGGTAAGGGATACCCAGGAGATTCCTGATCTGGAATGTACTCAGAGGTGTAGTGACAAGACGTCAATGCCTCTGAGTGATTGTAATAGCGGACAGTAGTCTTTGCACATTGATGAGTATGGCACGGTGTGTAAGGCAGAAAACCTGGAAATCTGGCTAATTTTGTCAAATTTCTCTTGGCGTTTAGGTCACAGAAAGGGTAAGGTAATGCAGTAGAAGCAGTTGACCATGTCTGGTCAGGGTTGTCAGGGTCTAATACCCAATTATATAAATGAAATCGTCTAGGGTTCCCCTTATCCCCTAGAACCATAAGTTTATTTCTCAGGTCTGGGCACCAATTGGGACTGGAACTGTTTTCTGCATAAGTGAAGTGCCACCCGTTATTTGACCAAATCCCCTCGACCCACTTATGTACACAAAATGGAAGTCCATATACGAGTCCTGTGAAGTTGAACCCTTCATATGAATCAGTGTCTTGTTTTAACACAGGTTGACCTGAACCAGGAAACATTAATGACAAGTTCCCATACAGAAGAAACTGAGGCATAGGGTCAGTCCAAGATAGAGCTTTCAGCCATGGTGGAGAGGGGATGAAAGCCCAATACTTTTGATCAGTAACCGTCATTCCAATTGTCGCGCCTAAGTTGGCGAACAGCATCGTCAAACCCAATGTCATTTCAGTCCTTTTTCTGCACACCTGTAGCCTCCTTTCTCGTCTCAGTCTTGCTCGTTTCAGTCCTCTCTGTCCTCTCCTTGTCTTTCTGCGCCGTAGTGACTTCTCGGACCCATTTGATTGGCACCCAGACTTCTTCTCCATCTGGTCCATCTTCGGGCTGTATGGATAGAAAACCCTGTCCTCTGAATCGTACTATTCCAGGGCCATGCCAAATACCCTCATGATCTTTCCAGTACACTTTTGTGCCTGGTATGCATATAGTAGGGGTGTGTGAGATTTTTGCCATATCTGTGCCCTGTGACTGTGGATGAGTAAAAAAGACCATGGCAGGAACCAAACCCTCCTCAGAAATGGATAAAAAAATTATGGGTATAGAGGGCTTGTGCCAGGCGTGCCTGCAGAGAATTCTTTATGCCCGGGGAAATTCCCCCTTTTTGTTTATCAAGAAGGGTCTTTATAGACCTGTTGGCACGTTCTACTATGGCTTGGCCAGTAGGATTATAGGGAATACCAGTGATATGTCTTATAGAAAATTCAGAGCAAAACTGTGTAAAGGCATGTGATTTATAGGCTGGACCATTATCAGTTTTTATAGATTCGGGAACCCCGAAAGAGGAAAAACAAGTAAGAAGATGGATAATAACTGACCTCACTGTCTCCTTAGGTTGGACAGTGGCCATAATGAATTTGGAGTATGTGTCCACACATACATGTATCAAATATCTAGTATAGTGGGTTACATCCATTTGCCAGAGTGCATTAGGGTAGGCACCCCTGGGGTTAACAGCCATTTCCTTAGGTTTGGGAAAAAAAAAGGGACACAGGCAGAGCATCTTTTTACTATAGCTCTGGCCTGCTCTCGAGAAAGGCCAAAGAGATGTCTTAAAGATCTGGCAGATAAGTGGTATTTAGAATGTGCCATAGAGGCTTCCTTCTGTAACGGGCAAAGTAAAGCTTTGTCAACGACGTCATTTCCTGCAAAAATAGGACCAGAGGAGGACACATGTGAACGGACATGAAGAACATAGACAGGAGAGGTCCTTTGCAATAGTAAGGTCTGAACTTTGTAGAGCAGAGGGGAAATAGCAGAAGAGCGAAGATTGAGCTGAGCTTCAGGAAGATTGTGAAGAGAAATAGCACAGTAGAGGCTATCTGTGATAAGATTAAAGGGTTCATGTTGTAATAGTTGTAGAGCAAAGATTATAGCTTGAAGTTCATTTTTCTGAGCAGAAGAATATTCAGTTGGGAAAACTTTCAAGATTTTTCTGGAAGGAACATAGACAGCTGCCCGGTTCTTTTTTGTAGCATCAGTAAAAACATTAGGGCCTTCCACAGGGGACAGAGCTATAACAGATGGGGGACGTGACAGTGGAAGTAAAGTCCATCCCCGAAGGGGAGGTGGTAAAGGAAGCGAGACAACAAAACAAAGGCAGAGTAGAGAAGCCCACTCGGGGATTTCTTCTGAAAACGAGCGTAAAGAAAGCTCTGAAGCAGCAAGATTTAGAACAGGATATCGACCATACAAGAGTAAGGAACGTTCTGCAATAGAGAGGAAAAAGTTGGCTAGCATTTTCCATTTATTTGGTAAAATGTGTTTTTGTTTCTCAGGATAGAGCCACTCCAACACCCCATGCATTTGGTATAGACAGCCAATTGGGGTATCATTCATTAAAATGGTGGCATATATGGGCTCTTTTGGATCCTGTAGAACCACAACCGATGTAATTTTTTCTAAAATACTATCCATCTGTTTTTTGGCCAAAGGAGTCAAACTCCTAGGGGAATTCAGTGATGAGTCCCCTCTCAAGATATCATAAAGAGGATGCATCTGGGAATCTGGAATAGGAATTACTGAGCGCATCCATTGTATAGCTCCTATTAATTTTTGAAAATCATTTAAGGTTTTCAGTCCCTTTAAATTTATTTTTGGAGAAACACGGGTGACAATGTTTCCCTCTAATATATGCCCTAGGTAATTGTACGGTTGTGTAAGTTGAATTTTTTCTGGCGCCACCTGTAGTCCGTAGAGCTGTAGAGCATCAGTAACCCTTTGTAATATTTGCAATGTTTGTTGGCGTTGGGGAGCAGCTATAAGTACATCATCCATATAATGTATGATTGTAACCTGTGGCTCTGAATCTCTTATAGGTTTTAAAATATTATGGACATATTGTTGGCACAAGGTGGGGCTATTAGCCATCCCCTGGGGAAGGACACAAAATTGGTATCTTTCAAAGGGTTCTTGGAGATTTCTAGAAGGGACTGAAAAAGCAAATTTATCTCTATCTGAAGGATGGACAGGTATGCTATAAAAACAATCTTTTATATCAATCACAGCCAGGTGAGAATCCTTCGGTATGGCTGTGGGGCTGGGCAGTCCTGGTTGTAAAGGACCCATAAGTACCATAGCTTCATTGACTTTTCTAAGATCAATGAGCATCCTCCATTTGCCTGTTTTCTTTTTTATAACAAATAAAGGTGAATTATAAGGACTTAAAGAGGGTTCTATTCTCTTAGACTGAAGTAATTCTGCTACTATATCTTTTAAAGCAGTGAGCTTTTCAGGCGTTAAGGGCCATTGATCAACCCACACAGGGGTTTCTGTTTTCCATTGGATAGGGGGACAGCTCACTTGTTCAATGACCCCAACAAGTTTAAATGTTCAGGGGTGGTCACATGCAAATTTAGTGCTGAAATGAGGTCTCTTCCCCATAGTGCATAGGACAATCCTGTAATTTGCAACGGTTTAAAAAGTCCTGAATGTCCTAGACAAAACCACTGTAGATATCTTGCAGATCGCAGGGCACCTTGGCTGCCTCCCACCCCCAAAATTGTTATTGGATCTGCTAGAGTCGGCCAATCACCCCATTGATCTATATTGATACAAGAATTATCTGCCCCTGTATCTATCATCCCCACGACCTTTTTTCCCTGTACCATTACTTCTAACATAGGTCTTGCCAACTCTATCTTTGTACACCAATTGATATTTACTTCATGCCCGCCTTGTAATCTTGTCCCCTTGGCTATAGGTTTCCCTGGGTCAATCGGAATTGGGATATTATGTAAGTTTGAAACAAGAATAGTCTTCTTATTAACCAGAATAACTTGAGAAGGGACATTTAGGAGGTGGTTAGTTTCCAAACCAGTTACCAATCTATCATAAGGTTGTCCCTCTATTTCTATTTCCTTATTAGAGTACGGTTCCGTGAGAAGGGTTGTGTGACTACTAGGGTATATAAAGGTCATTGAGTCTTGCTTTATATGTTTCACTGTGTTACTAGTGTCTTGCAATCGGGTTTGAGAGTCCTGGTTCCCAGTACCTTGTGCCCTGTGCCTCGTGCCCTGGTCTTCTATTGTGTTTGTTGTTCGGGGCCTCTCTTGTGAAAAGGGAGGCCCCTCCCCCCGTTTCCCTGAAGGGTCCCCTTCTTTGCTCGGCAATCTTTTGCAATATGTCCCAACTTGCCACAGTAAAAACATCTAATAGGCCTTTTCACTTTGCATTGTCCTTTGAAATGCCCAAGTTGGCCACATTGAAAACATCTTTTTTGAGTAACTACCATAACACTCTTCACTGTGTTAGCCAATTCAGCAATGGCACTTTGTGAAGTGTTAGCCGTGTTGGCCAATTCAGCAATAGCACCTTGCATAGCTTGTACAGGATCATTGATGGGGGCATCTATCAATTTATCCAATATTTGATCTATAGTCGCATCCTTTCCTAAATTCCCAATAAGTTGCTGATATGCGGGCCTTAATCCCTCTCTAACCAATTGAGTAGTAAGCATTTCAGCCCCCGGTCCTGTGCCCATGGTTCTTTTTACTGTTTCAATGACCCTGCTTAAGAAATCTGCAGGGTTCTCGTTTGGCCTTTGTTTCAAATTTGAAAACTTTTCCCTCATTTTCCCTGGAGGATCCAGGCGAGACAAGGCCTGTGACCATATATATGTAACAGCATCCCTAAGAGGTTTGTCATAATTTATTTGTTGGTCAGGGTTAGAAAAAGGACCTTCACCCATGGCCAGATCAAAATTGCGCTGTTCCTGCCCAGGGACGTGCATTCCCTTCAGATATTTTTCACACTCCCTACGAACAAGTACTACATATGTAACATACTGTCCGGGGGATAAGACTGCAGACATAATTTCCTTCCAATCATTTGGAGTCCAAGGGAGTAGTCATGGTAGCATTAGTAATTAACTGCCTAACATAAGGAGAAGCAGGACCATACTCATTAACAGCTCTCTTTATCTCTTTAATCAGTAGGAATGGTAGTGGTTTGTGTTCAGCTATTTCATTCCCTTGGGGGTCATAGCTAATCTCCAAGGGACATAAAACTGGCGGAAAGCCCCACTCTTCCAAATCTGGCCTCTCTCCCTCTTCAACTGCTACTCTAATGCTCTTTTTCAAAACACTCTCAGGTTCTGTCATAGTTGGCTTCATAGAAAACGTTAGTTTCTGAGTACTCTTAGGTTCTGTCTTAACTGGTTTCGCGGAAAATGTCAGATAAGTTCTTCCTTTCGAAGAGGTGCCTGAACCAAGGGGAGTTGGATGAAAAAGGGAATTAGAAGTAGGGAGAGGCGCATCCCTTATCTGTAAAGAAGTAGAAGTTCTCACTGGAGCAATAATATTTTCGCTCACTAGATGGCGCTCCGACCCTAAGTTTACATTCTTTAATTGGGTCTCCGCCTCTTTCTCCGACCTTGAGTTTACATTCTTTAATTGGGTCTCCGCCTCTTTCTCCGACCTTGAGTTTACATTCTTTAATTGGGTCTCTGCCTCTTTCTCCTTGCGCCATGATCCCACTTCCTCCCCCAGGTTTTTCCCACGGGAACGCAACTGTTCCCCATGCAGTCTCGAGCCCCCACTATGGGCCATATCCTCCCTGAAAACTGTTTTAGATCTATCAAAACAGGCTATCTCTTCTCTGGGAGTTCTCTCACTGTCCTGAGTCCGCTGCAACTCCTTCCAGGGGTATAACTGAGTCTCTTTCTCTTCTACCTCTTCATAACTACACTCAGATTGATCATCTCTTTCTGACCCACACAAGGAAGGTCCTACCTGGCATGAGCATGGCACTTTCACCTTTATTTCTTCTGGTTCTTCTAACAATGTGCTAATGACCTTATAGAATTTAAAGTCCATGGGGGTAACAAATTCAGGTTCAGCCTGGTGATATGAGCTCATTTGCTGTCCTACTACCCTCCAACCTTTGCCATCAATTCCCGAATGTTCCACCCACGGGGAAATAACAAATAACTTTTCCACAAATTCCTTGCATTGCCTTAGGTGGGGTTTTAACCCATTCTTTTTACATAATTTGTACAGTTTGCAAGCTAAAACTCCCTTTTCTTCAGGCTCCACCACCGGAAGACTAATATTCTTCCCCATCTTGAATATATATTCAAGACTGTGTGTGGCTCCTCTTAACTAGACCAGCTAGCTAAGGTCGGCTACGACTCAGATTCTCCTCAGCATGCAGTGCTTTCGTGTCCCTGTGCGGGCGCCATGTGAAACATGCACCTTTGAAATGTGCACCCAAGCACCTGCTACTGCCTTGAGAATGAGCCTAGCCGCGGGCTTACCTCTCTCCGAGGTCTTCGGGTGCACTCCGGCTTCCGCCCTGGGGGATGGGAAGGAAGTTCACAGCCACACAGGAGCCTGGTTTACAACAGCAGCATCTTTATTCATGAACAGCAGAAAAATGGCCCCCCGAACTTTTGCACAGCGCTCTTTTATCCAGTAACCCTTTCTTCCCGGGGTACATGCTCCTCCCAAGTTCCAACCCATGGGCGGAGCCACATCCTGTTAGCGAAGCCGTCCCAGTACCCTATAAGATACCTTACAAGGCAGGTTCAGACTTCCAGGGGTCTCACGGCCCAGGTCATATGACCTTCATGGGTGGCCCCGGTCCAGAGCTTCCCCTTACACATTGAAAGTCCATCTTTTTTTCCCTGGAAGAGGATATTCAGCCTTGCTGGGTAGTTGTTTCTCAGTTGCATTCTAAGATCTTTTGCCTTCTGGTATATTACATTCCAAGCCCTATGAGCTTCCAATGTAGTTGCTGCTGAGTCCTGTCTGATCCTGATTGCAGCTCCATGATATTTGAACTGTGTCCTTCTGGCTGCTTGTAACATTTTCTCTTTGACTTGGGAGTTCTGGAATTTGGCTATAATATTCCTAGGGGTTGGTTCTTTGGGATCTCTTTCTTGGGGGGATCGGTGGATTCTCCCCATTTTTATTTTGCCTTCTGCTTCTAGAATATCAGGGCAATTTTACTGTAGTAATTCTTTGAAAATGATGTCAAGGATCTTTTCCTGATAATGACTTTCAGGTATTCCAATAATTTTAAAATTGTCTTTCCTAAATCTGTTTTCAGGTCTACTTTTAATTCAACATTCCTTCATTCAAGTTTCTGTAAAGGGTTCCCATTAAATAAAGGACAAAATCCAAAGTCCTTAAGATAGCACTCACAACTCTCAGAATCTGATCTCATCTTATCTAGATAAATATTTCTTTCTACTTTTTAAAATCAGGTCTGAATTCTGGGCACTATCCAGTCTCTCCAAATAATCCCTCTGATGTGTTTGTTTTTCAATAGGTGACCTACCTATAACTTTGCTCATGCTACTACCATTAAGAATACATTTTCTTTTTCCTGTGCCCAATAGAATCCTGCACATAATATCTTCAAGGTAAAGACTGGTTTGGATTATTCTCTTCTTTCCAGGAATTTCCCTATAAAATACAGCTTGTACCCGAATTGGTTCATTTTTTCCAGCTGCTTGATCACTACAAAAACTTCCCTGAAAGGTCCAAAAAGTACCCAGAGATAATATCTGCTTCTGATTATTCATTCACTTCTGATGATTTGTATGTATGCATGTTGTATTATACACACACTATATTTGTGTGTGTGAATAGATATATAGATAAATAGATAGATAGACAGACAGACAGATAGATAGATAATAGATAGGTATACATAGAAAAATGTTTAGCTTAGAAAAATTACAAAGACTCTTAACTATTCAAATAAAAAATGGAAAGCCAATTGTGGAAGTGAAGTAACATATTCAAAAGGAGCTCTTAAATTCATCTAACCTGAATTCACTCATTTTATAGATATTGCATCTGAGATTAAGAGAGTTCATGATGTTAATGAGAGGGTGAAGAACTGATACCAAGTCTTTTGACCCTAACTTCAACATGATTTCAACCAATACCTTCTTGGGACTGGACCTGACATATTATTACTTACTAGTTCAGGTCACTTTTAGAATGAAGTGAAGTATCCTCCTGGGTTATTGATCAGTTATGAAAAGGAAGGATAGAAAGAATATTTAAGGTAGATTCTGCAAGTAAATTTGAGTAAACTCTGACTTTTAGCCACTATATAGAAATCCTCTGAATACTAAGGCAATTGAACTTAACTTGACAATTCTATTATGTTAACTAAGAAGTAGGAGGGTCACACTATTTCTAAATGGAAATATTAATCTATAACTTTATCTCTTTATCTACATTCTTATTTATATATATATATATATATATATATATGTCAATTATAACTATCTCTGACTTTTATGTTCATTGTTTCTTATACAACAGTAGTATTCCAAAACTTTCATATATCATGCATTGCTTATGCATTTCTCCAAATGATGAGCATCCCCTTAATTTTCAAAGCTTTCCTCTACCAAAAAGTTTCATAAATATTTTTGGATAGATAGGTTCTTTACTTTTCTTTATTACCTCTTTGGTATGTAGACCTCCTAACAGTATTGTTAGATCAAAGAGCATGCACAATTTTATTGACCTTTATTCATAGTTACAAATTCCTTTCCAGAATAGTTGCATCAGTTTGTAACTCCACCAATAGTACATTAGGGTCCCTATTTTCCAAAATCCTCTCCAATATAGACCATATTCATGTTTTATCCTTTGAGTGAGTCTGAGAGGTCTGAGTTGTTTCTATTTGCATTTCTCTAAGCACTAATGATTTGGAGCATTTTTTCTTTTGACTACAGATGATTTTAATCTCTTCATCTGAAAACTTCCTGTTAGTATCTTTTGACCATTTGTTAACTATAGTGTAGAGGGCCAGCCCCTGGGAGTGATATTTACATATTCTTGGGGACTTTTTCCATCAAAGATATGTATGTATTACTATGCATTTTATGGATTTGTTGATTCTCCAGTGAACTCTGACCTTGGATAATCTGTGCCTCTGTAGGTGGTTGTAAAGGCTTTTTTGATAGAGAAGTATGCAGATTTCTATGGACAAATATTGTAAACTTACCCAGGAAATTGTAAAACTGGGCCTCCTTTAACCAGTCATTTCTGAAATAAGTTTTTGCTATAAAAAGTTTGAGTTTATAAAAATAAAGTTGGTAGATTTTTTACATCCCAACCTTGCGTGTTCGGGTATGTTTTCTATTCTACCTGACTCTCAGATGTTCATGTCCAGAACCACACCAGAGCTATCACAGGCAATAATGTAGAAAGACTTGTATTCTCATAAATGTTAACTCAGTTCTCTATTTTATAAATGTCCTATATAAGGAACACTAACTGTGAGAATTATTTCCCATCTTTCCGCATTCCTTCTAATCTTGGTTGCATTGATTTTATATTTTTAAAAACTTTCTATTTGATGTAGCTGAAATTATTAATTTTAGAATCATTTACATTCTCTGTTTCTTTTTGTTCACAAACTTTTCCCCATTCCATAGATTTGACAGATATATTATTTCTTGTTCTCCTAATTGACTTTTGGAAAAGTCTAAACCAATTTTTAACCTTATCTTGGTATGGGGTGTGAGATGTTAGCCTAGGCCTAGTTTTGTGTACCATATTCCAGTTTTCTCAGCAGTTTTGTCAAATAGTGAAGTTTTTATCCAAGAAGTTAGGGTCTTTGGGTTCATCAAACAATAAATTAACATAGTCATATACTGCTGTTTCCAATGTATTTAATCTATTCCACTAATGAACCACTCTATTTCTTAGCCAGTATCAGACAGTTTTGATGATTGACCACCTTCCTTTGCATTTTCTCTCTGTTAGTTTTCTTGATTTTCCTGACATTCATCCTCAAGATGAATATGGTTACTATCTTTTTCTAGCTCATTAAAATAATTTTTGATAGCTTGATTCACAAGGCACTGAAAAAAAAGCAATTTAATTTAGGTAGAATTGTCATATGTATTTTATATTAGCTCAGCCTAACCCTGAACAACTGACATTTTTCTAGTTATTTAGGTCTGACTTTATTTGTGTGAAAAATATTTCATAATTGTGTTCATGCAGTTTCTGAGGCTACCTTATGAGGTAGATTCCTCTATATTTTATGTTGTCTTTAGTTCATGTTTTTTCTTTTTAAATAGTTTTTATTCATTTATACATATTACTAAAATAGTCTTGTAAGAGTAAACATAACCCCCCTTTCTCCACAAAAATAGAGAAACCTCACAAAAAAAAAAAAACAAAGTGAGAGAAAAAGAAAAATTGCTCTTCATTCTTTGTTCAAATACCATTAGCTCTTTCTTTTGGAAGGAATACATTCTTTATCATAAGTCTATCAGAGAAGTTGCTTTAATATTTTTTCCCACAATTGCTATTGTAATTGTATTTCCTACTCCCATATACTCTATTATCTATCTCCTTTCACTTTGTCTCTCCTTAAAATGTGTTGCAGGGGAGCCAAATATCACAATGGACCTAGCCCTGGCACTGGAGCCAGGAGGACCTGAGTCCAAATCCTGCCCCAGACTCCCAACAACCACCCAGGTGTGTGGTCTGGGCAGGTGATCTAACCCCACCACCTTGCATAAAACAAACCAAAAAATATATTGTATCTGACTACCCTCTCCCACCAGCTTCCCTCTCCTCTATTACCTACTCTACCCCCTGCACTCCTCCTGTCCCCTTTCTCCCATCCCCTTTCTCTCCTTTTTTCTCTAGGGTAAGATAAAATTCTATATCCTGTTAAGTGTGTTTGTTATTTACTCTCTGAGCCATTTCAGTTGAGAATGAAGTCTCACTCATTCCCTTCACCTTTCCCTCATCCACTCCATTGGAAAAAAAAAACTTTTTTCTTGATTCTGGAAATATCTTAGCCCATTCTACCTCTCATTCCCGTTTTCTCAGGACATTCCCTTTACATCCATTGATTCCATCTTTATAATATATTATACATTCATATTCAGGTCTCTTCTGTGTCTTGACTAGATTTTTCCTTCTAATAGCCCAATTAATAGAGATGGTTCATTTGAGTTATCAGTATCATCTTCCCATGCAGGAATACAAGCAGTTCAGCATCTTTATACCCCTTATCATCCACCCTCTCTATGCTTCAACTGAGTCCTGTCCTTGGAGATCAAACTTTCATTTCAACTCTAGTCATTTCAACAAGGAAGTTTGAAATTTCCCATTCCATTGAAAGTCCATCTCTTCCCTTGGAAAAGGATGATCAGTTTTACTAGGCAGCTGATTCTCATTTGTAATCCAAGCTCTTTTGCTTCCTGGAATATCATATTCCAAACCCTACGTGCCCATAGTGTAGATGCTGCCAAAGTCATATATAATCCTGACTGCAGAACCAAGATAATTAAATTGTTTCTTTCTGGCTGCTTGCAATATTTTCTCTTTGACTTGGGAGTTCTGGAATCTGAGTATCATATTACTGGGAGTTAATTTTGGGATCTCTTTCAGGAGCAGGTCAGTAGATTCCCTACATTTCTATTTCAACCACTGCTTGTAGGATATCAAGGCAATTTTCCTGGAGATTTTTTAAAATGAAATCAAGGCTCTTTTCCTGTTCATAACTTTCAAATAGTCCAATGATTTTTGCATTGTTTCTCCTTGGTCTTTTTTTCAGGTCAGTTGTTTTTCCAGTGAGGTATTTCACATTATCTTCTAGCTTTTCATTCTTTTGGTTTTGTTTTATTGTTTCTTGATTCCTCACAAAGTCGCCCTTTTCCATTAGCTCCATTCAACATTTGAAGGAATTGTATTCTTCAGAGAACTTTCTTATATCCTTATCCATCTGCCTAACTGGGCTTTGTAAGGCATTTTTCTCCTCACTGTTCTTTTGGATGACTTTTTTTTGGTCTTTAACATGCTGTTTTCTTTGATATTTTTTAATATTTCCTTGACCAAGTTACAGACTTGGTTTTCTTAACTCATGGTTCACTCTCATTTCCCTTACCAATATTTTTCTCTACTCCCTTCCTTGATTTCCAAAATCTTTTTTGAGTTCTTCTATAATCTGAGACTGATTCCTATTTTTCTTGGAGACTTTGAATACAGGAGTTTTGACTTTGCATCCTCTGAGTGTGTCTTTTGCTTTTCCATGGGAACAAAGTAATTATCCATGGTCAGGTTATTTTTTGGCTGTTCCCACATTTCCCTAACCTATAACCTGATTTTGAGGTACTTCCCAAGATTCTGAGTGTTATTGGAACACTCCTGCATGGACCTCAGTTCTTTCAAATCCTCATGAGAGGCTCTGACTATTCTCCTGGTCTGTGCTCTGTTCTGTGGATGATCCAAGCACTTCTCTCTGCCCTGTAGCTGTGAGGAGTGTCCTTGCTCTGCTATGGTTAAAAGAGACCCCAGACTGTGACCAGGATCTGAATATGGACAAAGCCCCAAAGTCCTATCCCAGGGATGAGGAAGAGACCTTTGCAGTTTTCCTTCTCCCCCTTACCTTCCATGGCCTGAGCTCTCTGGAAGCAGCTGCTGCTGTAACTTCCTACTGTGAAGTTCCATAGGTCTGCTTCTATTTCTGGGTCAGGGCTGTGCTGGTCTGCACACTGCACTCACTTTGTTAGAGTTTTTTGCCAATCTTTCAAGTTGTTTTTGGTGATCCCATTGTTGGGAGGTCCTGTTTCTGCTGCCAGGATACCAGGCACCCCCCACTCCCAGGTACCCAGGTGACCCATAGGCTGTACTGGGAAGTCTGGTGCTCATTAGTCCAGCCTGGCATGACCTTGACTATGCTGCTGATCCTTCAGACCTTGGTGGAACATAGCCTTCCCATGGATATTACAAGTTATCTTGGGCTGAAAAATTGTTTAATTGAGTCTTTCTGTGGGTTCTGTTTCTCTAAAATTTAGTCAGAGTGAATTTTAAGGTTTTTGGAGTTTTTTGGAAGAGCTCTTATGGGAATTTCTGCATTCATGCTGTTATTTTGGCTTTGCTTCCTGTCTAAAGTTTTTTAAATGGAATTTTCTTTTTCTATTTCTTGCTATAGGGCATACTTGAAAACAGAAATTTTGATGATTTATGTGGATATATTTTATGTCCTGCTACTTTGCAAAGTTGTTAATTGTTTCGAGTAAAGCTTTAGTTGATTTTCTAGGGTTCATATCTTCTGCAAAGAGTGAGAGTTTTTTTTTTCTCATTTCCTCTTCTAGTTACTCCAATTTATTTTTAAATTCTAATTACTAAAGCTAATATTTCTAATACAATATTGAATAACAATGGAGATAATGGACATTGTTGATTCACCCTTGAATTAATTGAGAATGCCTATATTTTATCCCCCTTTTATATAATGCTTTTTAATTTAGAGTGATACTATTATTTTATTGTTGTTTAAAGAAAACACCATTTATTGCTATTTTTTTTAGTTTTTTGAAAGATAATGGAGTTAAGTGGCTTGCTGAAGGCCACATAACTAGGTAATTACTAAATGTCTGAGGCTGGATTTGAACTCAGTTACCCCTTACTCCAGGACTGGTGCTCTATCCACTGTGCCACCTAACCACCCTATTTCTCTTTTCTTTAGTGTTTTTAATAGGAATGGGTGCTGCATTTTGTCAAATACTTTTTCAGGATTTATTAAGATAATCATAATATTTGTTATTTTTGATACTGATATGATAAATTATGCTGATTGTTTTCCTAAAACAATCCCTTCCTACTTGGTAGAAATTCTACCTTATTATAATGTATTATTGTAGACTACTATTTCTACCTTTTCTAAAATTCTATTTAACTCCTTAACTTCCTTCTATTTAATTTATGGCTAGATTTATCAAATTTTAAAAGATGAAATTGAGGTCTTCCAACTAATATACTTTTGCTGTCTATGTCTTCCACTACCTTCTCTAGCTTCTCCTCTAAGAATCTGGATGCTATACTACTTGGTATATATATGTTTAAAATTAATATTACTTCATTTTCTTTGGTGCCTTTGATCTATTTTTGCTTTTGCTTTGTCTGAGATCAGAATTTCTCCCCCTGCTTTTTTTTAATTTTACTTCAGCTATGCTGCTCCAGATGTGATTCTTGTAAAAAAACCATAATGTAGGATTCAGGTTTTTAATCCACTCTGTGATCTGCTTCACATTCATAAATTATAATTAGCAATTCTATATTTTTCTCCATCTCTTTTCACATTGTTTCTACTATTTTCTCTTCTTTCCCCTTATTCATCCTCCCCAGTGTTTTAAATAGAGAGGTGTTTTGTTACTTTTATATCTTTTTAGAGGTTTCATTCACAGTCATTTCAGGAAAAGCTCTAGGAACTCAAGAGAGATTTTGAGAGTGTTTTTTATATTGTTTTTTCTGCCCACCATGTGAATGCTTGCCCTGGCTGAATTCTCCATAAAATATTCTATTTCGCGAGTATATGTTTGACATTTAAACAAGGTGGCCAGACCATTATACTTATGTTCTCTGCAGTGGAGTTTGAATGGTTAGGAATTTAATTTGAAAAAGGATATCAATAAGTTTTACCTTATACTGTTAGATGATCTTCAGAATCTTCCTAAAGTAATTCAAATGGAAGTGATTCATTTTCCTGGCATGGTACTGGTATACCATCCAGGTTTCAAAGGCATATAAAAATGATGTGAATATATTAATTCTGTAGATTTTCAGTATTGTAGTCATTCTAACACCTCTTCTCTACCTCACCTTCCTTTAAGCTAGCTCTGGCAATGAATGTATCATCTTTCCTATCAAGGTGTACAATCCTGGATGGCATATAACCATTGTAAGTGAACTTATCTACAGTATTCAAAATTACTCCATTTACTGTAACAAATAGTTGCATATATTGATGATGTGATGCTGACAGATTCTCTCAATTTCTATTTTGCCCTCTGCTTCTGGGCAATTTTCCTCTAGGAATTCTTTAAAAATGAGGTCAAGGCTCTTTTCCTGATCATGACTTTCAGGTATTCCAATAATTTTTAAGTTATCTTTCCTGAATTTGTTTTCCAAATCAGTTGTTTTTTTCAATGAGATGTTTCACATTTTCTTCTAATTTTTCATTCTTTTGGTGTTGAATCATTGTTTTGACTTCCCATAAAATCAACAACCAACTTTAGGTCCATTCTAGATCTGAAGCATTTGTTTTCCTCAGAGAGCTCTCTTATCTCTTTTTCCGTCTGGCCAATTCTGCTTTTTAAAGCATTCTTCTCCTCAATAACTTTTTGAACTGTTGCATCCATTGGACTTATGCTGGTTTTTACCATGTTATTTTCTTCAGCTTTTTTTTGGATCTCCTTTACTAAGCTGCTGACGTCCTTTTCACGTTTTTTTCCTGCATCTCTCTCATTTCTTTTCCCAATTTTTCTTCTATCTCCCTTACTTGATTTTCAAAATATTTTTTGAACTCTGTCATAGCCTGAGCCCAATTTCCATTTTTCTTGGAGTCTTTAGCTGTAGAAGCTTGTATTTCCTCATCTTCAGATTGAGTATTTTGTCCCTCTTGGGATCACAGACAATGTATTTCTCAATGGGTTTCCTCTTTTCTTCTCTTTTTACTCATTTCCCAGTCTATGTCTGGTTTTGGGGTGCTTCTTGAACTTCTGAGTATTATTGGGGCACCCCCTCCACAAGGATCTCAGTGTGAGAAGCTTGGTCTTACCTCCTGGTCTGTGAATGACCACGAACACACCTTTCTGCCATGGGGGCTGAGGTTGGGGGGCCCTGCTGTTCTATGTGGGGCCTAAACTATGATCAGGATCTGAATGTGGTCAGGGCCCCAGAATCCTGTTCCAGGTATAGAAGACAGACCTTGGAAGGCTCTCTCCACTTCCCAACCTTTGGTAGGCTGAGCACTCAAGGCTCAGTTGCCTTGGGCTTCCTGCTTACTGGCTCTGTGTACTTCTATTTCCTAGATCTGAGCTGCTGTGGCCACCTCTGCTTGCTGAGTGCCCTAAGGGCAAGGCTTCATGTACTTGCTCTGGCAGAGGTCCACCCACTGATCTTCCAAGTTGTTTCCAGTGCTCCCCAGGATGTAGGTCAGGAAACTGCCCCCACTTCTGTAAGCCAGCTCCCAGGTGCCTCTGGAGTCTGAAGTTCCTTCACTCTGGTGGGGCTGCCACTCTAACCCTGTGGAGCTGAGCCTTTCCACTGTTTTTCAGGTTACCTTTTTCTGAAGAATCGCTTCACTATATCCCTCTGTGAGTTATTTATGTCTCTTTTCAGTTATAGTCCTAATTTTATGATCTTTGAAATATTATTGTGAGAGCACCTAAGAAAGGCTCTTCCTTTGTCGCCATCTTGATTCCACACCCTTGGTATTAATTTTTAAGCAAAATGCACAACAGAGAATTGATCCATACTTTGCTGCATCTCAGTTTCAGAGGCTTAGTTGCAAAGAAAAAAATCACTCACCAATACTCTCTTAATTTAGTCTTTGCTGGTAACCTTTTCTGGTTTAAATATTTATCATCAGTTTGATAGCTATGTTCCTCCTCATTGAAGATGTTTGACAATCTGTTGAAAGCATTATGCTAATAAGCATGGGAGCAAGCATAAAACTTTATTTCACTCGGTTAGTGACTAAGAAAGTGCAAGAGCATCATTCCTGATCCACAATAGAGGTAATCATGCAGTCATGAAATTGACATGCATTACTGAACATCAAAGTTTCAAATAATTTTCCATACAACCTTGTGATTGACTCTTGATCAAAAATTACTAATGTTCTACAAAAACCTCTTGTCTGATTCTGACATTCATCCTGGAATTATCATTATACTGACAGTTCCTTTGCCAGTTCTGAAGTCACACTGGTTGTCAGGTAGATGACTGCTTTCCAGGTGAAGGATTGCTTCTTAAGGAGTCACATAAGACACTTGACAATAATGACTAAGAGAGAGAGAGACATCTACCACCTACCTCCCTGATCCTGTGATTGTCACAAGGCAATCTATTCTCTCTATGTTTATACAGATGGACATTGGAGTCATACTTGAATTCCTGAGGGAATGAACCTCTTGTCATATCATCTTGAAAATTTCAGGCAGTTTTGTTTGAGAACACCTTTCTGCCAAACTTGTAAATCTCAGCCTGAACAGAGTAAACATCAGGAGTTTTTCACATAAAAGGAGTCTAAGGGCATTCACAATCATTTCTTCTGTTGCAACTTCAACTAAGGAGGGGTTAACTTCAACCTGAGTTAAAATAGGTAAATAGTCAATAGCTTCAACATTGATTAATGATGTTCTGTTGAGTACAAAATTAAAGTATTCAACCTGTCTATCTGGGATCATATTCTGATCACTAATCAATGTGGTTCCATTACCACTGACCAGATGAGATGCAAACCTATGCCATTGTTCCATGAATAGCTGTCAGGGTGTCAGAAAAATCTCTTTGGAGTGCTATTATCAGCATAAGACTGAATTTGATCTACCTTGTTATTGACTCAAGAATCCTGGAATCCTCTTAAGTTTTGCTGGTAATTTTCTTTTTATGGAATTAAATGCTGCCTTCCTAAGAAGATGGATGAACTATCCTGCTGGTAAAAACTGTGGAGTTCTCATTTTTCATTTAGCAGATTTTGCATTTTTCCATCATTTTCATCAAACTGGTCTTGATGTTTGTGAATATTCTGACACAGATCAGCAAAAGCAATACTATATACCAAATTTCTGAAAACTGAAATTGACTTTTCTTCACCACTGTTGCAGTTATATATTGACTAATATTTTCCTACAAGTAACTCTTTTCGCATGTTGATAAGAAGGGTCTTCAGGTTTTGAAAATCAGTATCTGTCAGGGTGGGAGAATAGGCATTGATAATAGTGGCATGGCATTTTCCTGCAAGTGGCAATCACATTGTCATGAGCCTGTTGCCAATTCTTTTGGAAGTCATACAAACCTGTTGACTGGATTAGTTCTGATTACAAAATGTACACAAGTTTCACTGCAGACATTCCAGAAAAAATGTGTGTTTTTCTTCATCTTCAACAAATTTACATTCATTTGCCAACGTTGCTTTCATTCATGATTCCTTTTAGGATGAGATACCTGCTAAATTCTCTCACAAGAGTTGTTCATCTTTCAGGTATACTGTATTTTGTTCTGTGTATGAGTGTGGGCTCATTACATCTACCAATGGTGAGAGGAATAATCTTTGCAGAAGATTTTGTACATTTTCTTGTGTTTTATCTACAGAGTGATATCCTGGCTTGCCAAGGTAATAAGGTCAAGGTTGAGTAAGTAGATGATTTTTAGGGAACTTTTTCAAGTTCTTTCCCCAGACCAGGAGATGAGCATTGCTATTCTTAAAAAGATTCTTCAAATACCCAGGAAGATGCCAAATCCCAATGCTGCTTCTAGTGAGTTGATCCTATCACTTGGGTCATCTGTGTGCAGATTTGTGATTACATTTCCCAGTATTTCTACAATTGCTGCTTCTTCACTTTCCTCTCATGATAGGACTTTGAAATAGGTACAAATGGTAAAATGGCATGGGTTAGGGTTAGAATTAAGTTTAGGAGTTGAGTTAAGGTTTGAACTGAATTTAGTGCTAGGGTTAGGGGTGATTTGTCTGTAAATTGGATTTAAGTGAGGCAGAGTTGCATAAAGCCCCATTCTCTTCCAGAGTCATAACTGTGAAGTGACAAGATGGAGCTGTGACTTGTAATTCAGACTTGGCATCTTCCATATGTAATGAAGCACTAAATATTACACAGTTCTACTTCAGGTACCCTCATGGGCATGGGAATAAATTGTTCATATCTACCCATTCCACCAGAAGATATCTTCACTTGAGACAGATACCCTCACTAAAGGGTTTGAGACCCCTTAGTTACCCACAAACTGATTTAGCCTGTCTGCCAAAATACTTTAATAGATTGTGGCCTCTCTATATACCACAGTTTCTTAGAGCTATCAGGTCCATATCTTTATCTATGTCTATGTCTGCTTCTATGCCTATGTGTATGTTATCTGTACATGTATGTGTATTGTATGTGCATATGTATGTGTATGTGTGTATGTCTATGTCTATGTCTATATGTGTCTATGTTTTTGTCTATGATTATATCTAGGTCAATATCTTAGAATGTATGCATAGGTGCAAATATATATATATATAAATATTATATATAATAAAATATATATATATATATATACAGTTTGTATGTATATAGGACTGTTTATAGGACCTCCTGGAAGTTGCCTTCTAATGGAATAAGCAAATTTGAAAGTCTAGGAATGTATCAACTTCTGATTATAGGTGAATGAGTGTGACTACAACTACCACAGTATATCTAATCTATCTCAGACCTCAAGATGAGACCTCATGTCAAGGCTCAAACAGGTGCTTCTCTATTTGTTCTCCAACTGTACCCCTTTCCCTTCCCATTCAACACTGTTTTCTGGAATAAGTAATTATGTCACTACTACACCAACATACATTTTTTTAAAAAAAGTTTGTCATATGATGGTCACTGCCCTAAAATTGTTTTCTCTTTTTCTACTTCCATATGAACTTTATCTCACTACTAGAATGTAAGTTCTTTGAGGACTGTGATTTTCTCACTCCTATGATTGCTCAAACTGTTTGAGCTAGTTCTCCTAACTACTCCTAGCTTTGTCTGGCATATAAAAAGAATGAATAAGTGACATTTTCATTCATGTCATGCATTCAGTGAATTGAAAAATCTGGGAATAACCACTCTGATTATAAATTAATTGAAATGGCAACAATGCATAGATTAGAAAATAAAGAAAATTGCTTTGAATCTGTAATGTTATCTTTGAGAATTATTGCTTATATGCCTTAAGAAAATTCATATCACACCTTTGAGGTTAAAAATGTCTCACATATTAAATGAAAGGTTGCAACAAATTTTCTCAAACTCTTTTCAAATTCAAAAATTCTATTATTATACTATAAACAATAACTTTGAGATTTAATTGAATAATGAAGTACTTGGCAGCATTTTCATAACGCTACTGTTATAATAACTCTCACTTAGAGATTGTTTAAAATTTTGTCAAACACTTTGCAAATAATAACTCATTTAGTTCTCACACCAGCTCTGAATGATACTAGGTGATTGTTATCTTACTTGTATAGATGAGGAAATTGAGGTTGAGAGAAATTAAATGATTTGAGTAAGTCATAAGAGAAGTTAGTAACTGAGGTTGGATTTGAACTGGTTTTCCGAACTGTAGATCAGGCTCTGTGACATATAATTGAGAAATAAACATATATTTCTTGGAGTGACATTATCAGTTATAATTTATGATCACATACATACACATATACACTCTCTCTCCAACTCATTGAGAAAAAATAAAATCAATTACAAGTATTTATAAACTTACAAAATAAATTTCTCCATTAGCCATGATCCAAAAATTAATAAAACGTAAAAAAAATAAACAGAAGAAACTTTACTTCAGTCTGATCTCCAAATCTATCTCTTTTTGGATATGAAAATATTTTTTTTCATAATGAGTCTTTTGCAATTATTTATGGTCATTGTGTTGATCAGTGTTGCTATATCTTTCAAAGTTGATTAGTTTCATAGTATTGATGCTTTGGTGTAAATGGCTGTCTTCATTCTGTTCACTTCACTTTAAAAGAGTTTATATGAGTTCCTGCTTTCTTTCCTGGACAAGTAATTTTCTTTATCATGTCTTATAGAACTGCAATGTTCAATCATATTCATATAACTAAATTCGAACAGTCCTTAATTATTTAATATTCTTTATTTTCAAATTTTTGCTCCCCCACAAACAAAAAAATATGCTACAAATATTTTTGTACCTATGGATTTTTTCCTTTTTTCCTACTCTCATTGAAGTATATAGAACTTATAGCAGTATCACTGTATCAAAAAGTATACACAGTTTAGCAACATTTTGAACATGATTGCAAATTGATTTCCCAGAATGACTAGGCTAGTTCATCTTTCCACTGACAGTGCATTAAGGCACCTATTTTCCCACATCCCCTCCAATTTTTGTTATTTTCTTATTTTGATATCTTAGCCAATATGATAGATAGATAATTTTGGATTTATTTTAATATGTATTTTCTAGCTATTACTGATTCAGAACTTTAAAAACATCTTGTAAAAACTGCCAATTTATGTATAATTATTTGTTGAATGGGGTATGTTATTTTTAAAAACAAACTTTTCTTTCTTTCATATATGTGTATTTCTACCTCTATCTCTATCTCTATCTCTATCTCTCTCTATCTCTATATCTATCTATCCCTATCTCTATCTCTATCTCTATCTCTATCCCTATCTCTATCTCTATCTCTATCTCTATCTCTATCTCTATCTCTATCTCTATCTCTATCTCTATCTCTATCTCTATCTCTATCTCTACCTCCATCTCCATCTCTATCTCTATCTCTATCTCTATTGTTATCGCTATCGCTATCGCTATCTCTATCTCTATCTATCTATATGTTGGTATATACATTTTAGTCATTTCAGCTGTGTCAGAATTTTCTTGGCAGAGATATTGGAGTGGTTTGCCATTTCCTTCAAGAGTTCATTACACAGTTGAGGAAAATGAGGGAACCAGGGTTAAGAAAATGCTCTAGGTCACCTCTCTCTTTCTCTCTCTCTCTCTCTCTCTCTCTCTCTCTCTCTCTCTCTCTCACACACACACACACACACACACACACACACACACACACACACACACATCTCTCTGAAATAAAAACTCAGAAAACTGTCTGAAAAGATTCCTCACTCCACTTTCCTTCTAAATTTAATCACATGGAATTTGTTTGCACAATGACATTTTAAATTTGTTATAAAACAAACCAAAAACTAATATTTCCTCTCATTAATCTTTTGGTCTCTTGTTTTATTTTGAGAATTATTCCCCATTTATTGATCTGATTGGAAATTTCTTACCTATTATACTAATTTTTTTTTCATATCATCCTTTACATTATTTACTTGGTATATACAACAAATGTGCACTTGTAACTTGAGGAATTGAATGAAATACCTTATTTCCAAAGACATCATTCCTTTTATCTCAAAAGTTTTTTGATAAATAGCAAATTACTTTCCCAGGTAGCATCTTTGAGTGTATCAAATAGATTATTAGAAAATGATTCAGATATTGTGAATACTATGTATCTAATCTGTTTCAATATCGTTTTTATTCAATATGAAATTATTTGAGTGTTACAGCTTTCAAATATAATTTGAAATCCCAAACTGCTAGTTTTCCTTTTTTCTTTATTTCCTTATCTGATTCCTTTGATATTCTGTATGCTTTTTTGTTCCAGGTGAATTTTCTGTTATTTTCTCTAGTTGTACAAGACAATACTCTGTTAACTTTATGATAAATATGACTTCAAGTAATTTAATTTAGGCATGTTTTGCTATTTTCCATATATTGACTTGATTGAACCATTAACATTTAATAGTTTATCATTTATTTGGATATGCCTTTGAGTAGCATGTTTTGTAATTGTGATCAAATAATTGCTATATACTTTGAGATCTGAATTTCAAGTGTATTTTATAGTCTGTAGTTCTTTTAAATAGATATACTTTCCCCCAACTCTTCTCACTGTGTATACACACAGTGTGTGCACATTTATGCATGCATTTGTATATATTTGTGCATATTTATACATGTACATGTGACATTTTAATGCATATGTTTCATATTCTGCAAATTTACTGAAGTTGTTCATTATTTCGGTTGATTTTTAGTTGACTTTCATGAACTTCTTCAGTAAAACATCATATCATCTGAAAATAAGTATTTGTTTCCACAATATCTATATTTGTTTCTTCAATATTCCTTTTTTCCTTGTCTTATTGCTATACCAAGTATATTAGATAAAAATTGAATAGTCGGGGAACCTAGGTGGTGCAGTGGATAGAGCACCTTGGAGTCAGGCCTTGGAGTCAGGAGTACCTGAATTCAAATTCAGCCTCAGACACTTAATAATTACCTAGCTGTGTGGTCTTGGGCAAGCCACTTAACCTCATTGCCTTGGAAAACCTAAAAAAAATTTGAATTGTCATGTTAATAATAGTCTTTGTTTAACCCCTGATTTCATTAGAAAGACTTATTGTTTTCTCATTTTCTCCTGAGTTTTCAAGTGTTTTGGTTTTGTTTTTAAACTGGACTGGTGTTATAATTTGCCATACTATATCTATCTGTGTCTATATTTATCTGTATCTATTGAAATGTTCATATAATTTTGGGGATGTTATTCTTAGACAACCAATTTTATCCCAAATATTGAGTCTATTCATCATTTCTGGTATAAATTCTGTTGATTATATTGAATGATAATTTTGATTTATTAATGTAATCTATTTAATAGAATTTTATTTTAAATTTTGTCATTATTATTCATTTGTAAAAATGATTTCTTCTATTTGAAAGTTCTCTGGTTTAGGTATGCCTTAGAAGGAATTTGGCAGGACTCTTCATGTATTTCTTTTTTCCATCAGTGCAGTCGTTATTATAAGTCCATCAGAGAAGTTGCTACAATATTTTTCCCACAGTTGCTATTATTGGCTTTATTTTCCTCCATCCTGTTCCTCCCTATCCCCATTTATTCTGTTCTTTCCCTCCTTTTGCCCTGCCCCCTCTTCATCAGTGTGCTGTAACTGAATACCCACTTCCATGGTCTTCCTTCCATTCACCTAAAATCCTCCTCCCTTCCCCCATTCTCTCTTCCCTTTCCTTTACTTTGTTCCTATAGGATAAGACAGATTTCTATACTCTATTGAAGGTTTATGTTATTTCCTCTCTGAGTCCCTTCCAATGAAAATGAAGGCTCACTAATTCCCCGTCACATTCCCCCATTCCATTCCATTGAAAAAGCTTTTATTCCCCTTTTATGTGAAATATCTATGCCCATTATATCTCTCCTTTCCCTTTCTCCCAGTACATTACTTTCTCACCCATAATCTCTACCTTTATATTATACCTTCACATTCTGCTTCCTATTGTGTCTTTTGTATAAATGATCCAGCTAACTGCCCTAATAAATAAGAATATTTATATCAGTTATCAGTATCATCTTTCCATGCAGGAATACAGGCAGATCAACATCATTTAATACCCCACTATTTTCCCTTCCTGTTCACCCACTTTATGCTTTATCTGAGTCTTATACTTGGAGATCAAACTTTCTGTTCAGCTCTGGTTGTTTCTACAGAAAAGTTCAGAACTCCACTATTCCATTGGACATCATCTTTTCCCCTGAAAGAATAAGTTCAGTTTTTCTGGGTAGTCGATTCTCAGTTATAATTAAAGATCCTTTGCCTTCTGGAAAATCATTTTCTAATCCCTTCAAGCCATAATGGAGATGCTGCCAAATCCTGTGGTATGCTGAGTGTAACTTCAGGATATTTGAATTGTTTCTGTTTGCTTATAATATTTTTTCCTTGATTTGGGAGTTCTAGAATTTGGCCATAATATTAATGGGAGTTTTTATTTTGGGGATCTCTTTCAGGATATATTTGGTCCATTCCCTCAATTTCTATTTTACACCTCTGCTTCTAGGATATCAGAGCAATTTTCATCAAGAATTTCTTTAAAAGTTAAGTTTAGGCTCTTCTTTTTTTCCTGGTCATGACTTTCAGGTAGTCCAATAATTTTTAATTTACCTCTCCAGGATCTGTTTTCCAGGTCAGTTGTTTTGCCCATGAAATATTTCACATTTTTTTCTAGTTTTTCATTCTTTTTGTTTTGTTTAATTGTTTCTGAATTTCTCACAGTCATCAGTTTCTCTTAACTCCATTCTACATTTGAAGGAATTATTTTCTTCATAGAACTTTTTGATTTCCTTTTACATCTGGCCATTTCTGCATTTTCCTTTTCTTTTTTTACCTTTTCATGTGTCTTTTGCATTTCTTGTTGAAGTCCAAATTTTCTCTTAACCTCTGGTATTTCATCAGGAGAAGTTGGAAGTTTCCTATTTCATTAAATGTCCATATTTTTGCATGGAAGAAAAGGCTCAGTTTTGCCTCATGATCATTTCTTGGTTGCATTCTAAGCTCCCTTACTTTTTCAGAATATCACATTCTAGGCCCTTTGATCATGTAATGTTGAGCAGCCAGGCCTGGTGTAATCCTTACTATGGCTCCTTGGTATCTAAATTGTTTCTTTCTGGCTGCTTGCATGATTTTCTCTTTTATCTGAAAGTTCTGGAATTTGGTTACAATTTTCTTTGACATTTTCATTTTGGAATCCATTTCTGGACAGGATTGATGTATTCTTCCAATAACTATTTTGCTCTCTGGTTCCATGATATCAAGGCAATTTTCCATCAAAATCCTGCAATATTAAGTCCCAGCATTTTTTCTTTTCAAAGTTTTCAGGAAGATTTGGTTTTTTGGTTTTGGACTCTTGTTGTCTCATGAAATCACTAGTTGCCACAGAATCCATTCCTTTTATTTTTAGGTTTTTGCAAGGCAGATGGGGTTACGTGGCCACACAACTAGGTAATTATTAAGTGACTGAGGCCAGATTTGAACTCAGGTACTCCTGACTCCAGGGCCAGTGCTCTATCCACTATGCCACCTAGCTGTCCCCATTCCTTTTTTAAGAGAAGAATTTCTTTATTTACCTTTTGCATCTCCTTTTCCAACTGCTCAATTCTATTTTGAATGCGTTTTCCAAATGAGCAATTGAGGTTTGGAGAGAATTATTTTCTTCTTCATTTGCCCAATTGTATTTTCCAAGGATTTGTTTTCTTGTTGCAAGGGGTTAATTTTCTCCGCCAAATTTTTCAATTGATTTTTAAACTCTTTTCTGATTTCTTCAAGGACGTCTTGCTGTGCTAGAGATCAAATCATATTCTCCTCCGAATTTCTAGGACTCTGAGTTAGGGTCTTTTCCTTCTAGAAATTTTTCTATGGACCCCCCCTTTTGCTGGCCTTTCTTCATTTTCCTAAGATCTTGTGTTGGGGAAAGAGCTGGTTCACAGAGGTTTGGTTCTGAGATCCCCAAGGGCTTTACTTACTGAGTTTAATAACTCCACTTGGACTGGCCAGCAGGGGATGCTGGTTGCTTTCTCTGGATTATCTGTGACTTTGATGTGAGGACCTCTCCCTCAGTCTGAAGGGGGTGGTTGAAGCTTCTGAATACTTTTTTCTTTAAACAATGGTGGGCTATGCCCTGGGTCAAGATAATTACTCTCCCTATTCACAGCTTGTGGAGAGGTGGGCTGTAATTGTGTTTGTCCTGGGAAGAGGCTTCGGTTGAAATGAAGGTATGGACTCTGAGTTCCTCCAGACCAGAAGAGCCCATGGATCAATATCTGCAACTCTCCTTCACTGGAACTTGCATTCTAGCCATGCTGGGAAGCACCTGACTGTCAGTCCCACAGCCAATGCCTCTGCTCCCCAGTTGGCTCCCAGACTGTGGTCCTCATAATCAGTACCTCCATGGATGCTTCCAGGGTAGTCCTACTCTCAGGTTGTCACCTGAGAACCTCTCTAGGCAGAGACTCTGCCTTCTGCAACTGGCTCACCCATAATCCTGAAAGTCAAACCATGTGGTAAATGTTCTCCTATCTTCTCTTTCTGGGTTCTGTCGATACGATTTCTCTTAAGAGGTTTGTTTCATATTATATATGAGGGAATATCAGGAGGCCTTGGCACAGTGCCTGTCTTTTCTCTGCCATCTTCACAAACTGGTTTTTAAGATGTTATTTTCTGCAGTATTTGTTTATCTCCTTCACCAAGTTCTGACTTAGTTTTCATGATTTCCCCATATTGTACCCATTTCTCTTCTTAGTTTTCTTCTACCTCTCTTGCTTGACTTGTAAATTCATTTTTCATCTCTTCCTTAGCTTGAGAACAATTAACATTTTTCTTGGAGGCTTTGAATATAGGAATTTTGTATTTGTCATCTTCTGAGTGTGTGCTTTGAACCTCCTTGGACCAAAATATTTTTTTCTTCTGTTATTTCTTCATTTCCCCAGATAATGACAATTTTAACTCTTTGTTATTGGGGTTCTACTCCTGGGACAAAGGTCACATTTTTCCAAGCTTTGAGGGTCTTTGGAACACCACTCAGGGACCTCAATTCCTTCAGGTCTTTATGAGAGGCTTTATCTTCTCTCCTATTCTATGCTCTAGTCTGTGTATGACCACGAACATCTTCTGTCCTAAAGCTATGAGGATGTTCCCTGCTCTACTATGGCAGATTGGGGCCCCAGACAATGTCTTGGATCTGAGTATGGGCAAAGTATCAAAGTCTTGTCCCAGGGACATCTGAGAGACCTCTGCAGGCTCCCCAGACCATCTTAACATCTGTGGGTTTAATACTTTATTTTTGTTTACATGTACATTGATCCAAATTGAGTGTGATGTGAGAGAAATCATATCCTTAAGGAAGAAACAAAAAGTATAAGAGATAACAAGATCAGACAATAAGATAATTTTTTTTAATTAAAAGGAATAATTCTTGAACATTGTTGAAACTCCACAGTTCTTTATCTGTATACAGATGGTATGCTCCATTGCAGACAGTGCAAAATTGTCCCTGATTGTTACACTAATGCAATGAGCAAGTTCAGCAAAGTTGATCATCACCCCCATGTTGCTGTTAAGGTGTACAGTGTTATTCTGTTTCTGCTCATCTTGCTCAGCATCATTTCATATAAATCCCTCTAGGCTTCCCTGAATTCCTGGTTTCTAATATAGCAATAGTGTTCCAGGATATACATATGCTAAGCTATTCCCTAATTGAAAAACATTTGCTTGATTTCAAACTCTTTGCCACCACAAACAGGGCCACTATGAATATTATTGTATAAGTGGTGTTTTTACCCTTTTTGATCATCTCTTCAGGGTACAGGCCCATAGTGGTAGTGCTGGATCAAAGGGTATGCACATTTTTGTTGCCCTTTGGGCATAGTTCCAAATTTCTCTCCAGAAAAGTTAAAAGAGTTCACAGCTCCACCAACAGGGTAATAATGCTACAAATTTCCCACAAACCTTCCAACAATGATCATTTTCCTTTCTGGGAATAGTGGTCAGTATGAGAGGTGTGAGGATGGTACCTCAGTGAAGCTTTAATAGCTTTAATTTGTATTTCTCTAATAATTAATGATTTAAAGTAATTTTTCAGATGAATATGGATTGCTTTGATCTCATTATCTATAAATGGCCTTTGAATATCCTTTGACCATTTGTCAACTGGGGAATGGAATTTAAAAAAAAAAAACAATGACTCAGTTCTCTATATACTAAAGTATATACTTTGTCAGAAACGTTAGTCATAAAGATTGTTTCCCTACTACATTTCTTTTGATTTTGGTTATAGTGGTCTTATCTGTGCAAAAACTTTTTTTAATTTTATGTAATCTCTATCATCTAGTTTTTTTTGGTGATGTTCTCCATCTCTTCCTTAGTAATAAACTGCTCTCCTTTCCATTGATCTGACAGGTAAACTAGTCCTTGAATTTCTAGTTTGTTTATAGTATTTTTTTATGTCTAAATCCTGTATACATTCAGATCTTATCATGGTAAAGGTTGTCAGATGTTGACCTAATCTAAGTTTCTTCCATACTAACTTCCAATTTCCCGGGCAGTTTTTATCAAAGAGAGAGTTTTTATCCCAATAGCTGGACTCTTTGGGTTTTTCAAAAGACCAATTACTATAATCATTTCCTGCTATTGCACCTAGTCTAATCCACTGGTCCAACACTCTATTCATTAACGAATAACAGACAGTTTTGATGACTGATACTTTACAATATAATTTTAGCTCAGATAATGCTAAGCCCCCTACTTTTGCACTTTTCTTTATTAATTCCCTGGTAATTCTTGACTTTTCATTTCTCCATTTGAATTTACTTACAAATTTTTCTAATTTATTAACGTAATTTTTTTGGAATTTTGATTGATAAGGTACTAAACAGGTAGTTTAGTTTTGGTGGAATTTTCATTTTTGTTATATTAGCTCTACCTATCCGTGAACAGTTGATATTTGCCCAGTTATTTAAATATGATTCAATTTGTGTGAGAAGTGTTTTATAATGGTTTTAAAAAATTTTCTGGGTCTATCTTGGCAAATAGACTCCCAGGTATTTTATATTGTCTGAGGTTACTTTGAATGGGATTTCTCTTTCTAGCTCTTCCTGCTGTATCTTGCTAGACATATGTAGAAAAGCTGATGATTTATGAGAGTTCATTTTATATCCTGCAACTTTGCTAAAATTGCTAATTGTTTCCATTAGTTTTTTTGGATGATTTTTTGAGACTCTAGGTGGACCATCATGTCATCTGCAAAGAATGAGAGTTTTGTCTCTTCCTTCCCAATTCTAATTCCTTCAATTTCTTTTTTCTTTCCTAATTGCTCAAGCTAACATTTCTAACAGGTTATTGAATAGTAGTGGTGGTAATGGGCACCCTTGTTTCATCCTGATCTTATTGGGAATGCCTCTAGCCTCTCACCATTGAATATAATGCTTGTTGATCATTTCAGATAGATACTGCTAAATATTCTAAGGAACAATCCATTTATTCCTACACTCTCTAGTGTTTTTAGTAGGATTGGGTGCTGTATTTTGTCAAAAGCTTTTTCAGCATCTATTGATATGATCATATAATTTCTGATAGGCTTGTTGTTGATATAATTGAGTATACTAACATTTGTCCTAATATTGAACCAACCCTGCATTCCTGGGATAAATGATATTTGATCATAATGTATTATCCCAGTGATAACTTGTTGTAATTGTTTTGCTAAATTTTATTTAAGATTTTTACATCTATATTCATCAGGGTGATAGGTCTATAATTTTCTTTCTCTATTTTAACACTTCCTTTTTTATTTATCAACACCATATTGTTTTCATAGAAATAGTTAGGCAGGGTTCCATTTTCCCCTATTTTTCCAAAGAGTTTATTACAGAATTAGAACCAATTGTTCCTTAAATGTTGGTAGAATTCACTTGTGAATCCTTCAGGCCTTGGAGATTTTTTCATAGGGTGTTCAATGATGGCTTATTGAATTTCTTTTTCATAGTTTGGGTTGTTTAGGTATTTAGTCTCCTCTTCATTTAACCTGGGCAGCTTATTGTACATATCCATCCATTTCAAATAGATTCTCAAATTTATTGGCATAGAGTTGGGCAAAATAATTTTGAATTAATACTTTAATTTTCTCCTTCTTTGGTGGTGAGTTCACCTGTTTCATTTATGATAATAGCAATTTGGTTTTATTCTTTCTTTTTTTAAATCAAATTGACCAGAGGTTTATCAATTTTATTGTTTTTTCATAAAACCAACTTTTGGGTTTTTTATTAATTCAATAGTATTTTGTTTTCGATTTTACTAATTTCTCCTTTAATTTTTAGAATTTCTAATTTGGTATTTAACTGAGCATTTTGAATTTGTTCTTTCTCTAATTTTTTTAGTTGCATAATTAGTTCATTGATTTCCTCTTTCTCTAATTTATTCATGTAAGTATTTAAAGATATAAGTGAATCCAATAGATTTTGTTATGTTGTTTCATTATTGTCAATATCCAGGATAAAATGATTCATTACTTCTATAATTTGTTTTTTGGTCCACTCATTCTATAAAATGAGGTTATTCAGTTTGCAATTGGTTCTGGGTCTATATCTCCTTGGCCCAATATTACATAGGAATTTTATTGTATGGTGATCTGAGAAAGATATATTCATTATTTTTCCCTTTCTGAAGTTGATCATTAGGTTTTTATAACCTAGCACATAGTAATTTTTTATATAAATGTCATTTACTGCAGTGAAAAATGCATACTCCTTTCTATTCCCGTTCAATTTCCTCCATAAGTCTACCATATCTAGTTTTTCCTAACAATCTATTTGCCTCCTTAACTTCTTTCTTGTGTATTTTATGATTTGATTTATCTATATCTGAGTATGGGAGGTTGAGGTGGTCTCCCACTAGTAGAGTTTTGCTGTCTCTGTCTTCCTGCAGTTCTTTAAACTTCTCCTCTACGAATTTGGGTGCTATCCCATTGGGTACACATATATTTGGTATTGAAATAACTTTATTGGCTATGGTACCTTTTAGGAGGATAAAGTTTCCTTCCTTATCTCTTTTGACAATATCTATTTTTGCAGCTGCTTTGTCCGAGATAAATGTTTCTACCCATGCTTTTTATCCCTTTATCTGAAGCAAAATATATTTTGCTCCAACCTTTTACCTTTATTCTATATGTATCTCTCTGCTTCAAATGAGTTTCTTGTAAGCAGCATATTGTAGGATTCTGGTTTTTACTCCACTCTGCTATTTGCTTATGTTTTAAGGGAGAGTTCATCCCATTCACATTCAAAGATATGATAACTAATTCTTTATTTTCCTCCATGCTATCTTCCCTCTGTATTTTCCACTTCTCCTCCTTATCTATATTCCACAGTATTTTGTTTCTGGATACTACCCCCTCCAGTGTGTTTGCCATCCTATATCCACCCTCTCTCCTTTCCCCCCCCTTCCTTTTTTTTTCCTTTTCCTTTCCCTTCCTTTTGTTATTTCCCCTTTTCCCCCCTCCCCCTTCCTTTCTCCACCCCTCTCCACTTTTCCCCTTTTAATACTTGAAAGATTAGATGTTTTATAACTTAACTGAGTATGTGTGTATGTTGACTTTAAGCCAAATCTGATGAGAAGAAGATTCAGGTGTTTCTGATCTCCTCCCTTCTTCCCCTCTATTACCAAAGGTATTTTATACCTTTTAGTGTAATGAGATTTACCCCCATTCAATCCCTTCCCTCCTCTTGTATCCTTCCTGTTCCTCTTTTTAAGAAGGTAATATTTTCAAAATCATTCTATCTGAGTCATAGAAAATTCTGAGTATCCGTCACTTCTAGCTAAGTACATTCTATTTAATAGAGTTAAAATTGTTGAGAGTTATTAGAGTCTTTCTCCCAAGTGGGGTTATAGCCAATTTTATCCCATTGGATAGCAGTCTCATGGATAAGTCATGCATGTCCATCACTTCTGGCTGGGTATATGCTCTCTGTTAGAGTTACGATTCTGAAGCATATGAGAATCTTTTCCCCTTCCTGGGATATATTTGGTTTCAACTTATTAGATAGCAGTGTTTTTTTTCTTTACCTCCCCCTTTCTTTTTTACCTTTTCATATGTCTCTTGAACCTCCTGTTTGATGTCTAAATTTTCATTTAGCTCTTGTCTTTTCATCAGGAAATTTTTGGAATTCTTTCATTTTGTTAAATGCCCATCTTTTCCCCTGAAAAAGAAGATTCAGCTTTGCCTTTGCTGGATAGTGGATTCTTGGTTTCATTCCAAGCTCCCTTGCTCTTTGGAATATCTCATTCCAGGACCTTCGATCTCTTAATGTTGATTTAACCAGGTCCTGTATAATCCTTACTGTGGCTCCTTGGCATTTAAATTGTTTCCTTCTGGCTGCTTGCAGGATTTTCTCTTTTATCTGATAGTTCTGTAATTTGGCCACAACATTCCTTCATGTTTTCATTTTAGTATCTTTTTCTGGAGGGGATCAGTGTATTCTTTCAGTACTTTGCTCTCTGGTTCCATGATTTTTAGGGCAATTTTCTTTCACTATATCCTGTAATACTAAGTCCAGCTTTATTTTCTTTTCTCTTCAATGTTTTCAGCAAGTCCAATAATTATCCAGTTGCCCCTCCTCAATGTATTCTTGAGGTCAGTGGTTTTGCTGATTAGGTATTTTACATTTTCTTCTATTTTTTTCTATTCTTTTATTTTTTTAACAGGCTCTTGCTGTCTCATGAAGCTATTATTTTCTGCAGCCTCCATTCTTTTTTTTTTTTTTTTTTTTTTTTTTTTTTTAGGGAGGGGTTTTCTTCATTTACCTTTTGGAAATCCTTTTCCGCTTGGTCATTTCTACTTTTGAAAGAGCTTTCCATTTGACCAATTGAGGTTTTGAGAAAATTATTTTCTTTTCCATTTGCCCAATTGAGTATCTGAGAGAATTATTCTCATTTTGTATTTGTCCAGTTGAGGATCTGAAAAAAAATTATTCTCATTTTGTATTTGTCTAATTGTATTTTCCAATGATTTGTTTTCTTCTTGCAAGGTGTTAATTTTCTCTTGGGTTTCTTTTTCCAAATTTTCCAATTGATCTTTAAACTCCCTCCTTAATTCTTCAAGGAAGTCTTTCTGTGTTGGAGACCAGATCATATTCTCCTAAGATGTTCTAGGTCTCTCTGAGTTAGGGTCTTTTCCTTCCAAGAATTTTTCTATGGATCCATCTTTCCCTAACCTTTCTTCATTTTGCTAAGACCTTGAGTTGGGGAGGGGCTGGTTCACAGAGGTTTTGGTGTTAGGATCCCTTGAGGCTTTCCTCACTGAGTGCAATTTCTCCGATTGGTCAATAGGTGGTGCTCGTTGCTTTCTCTGAAATGTCTTTGACCTTGATTGAGGTCTACTCTATTAGCCTGAAGGGAACCATTGAAGCTGTTAAATATTTTTGCCTTCAATCAATGGTTGGCTTTACCCTGGGGTGAGGTTATCTCTCTCTGTATTTTCAGCTGGGCTGGTTCTTCTGCTCACACCTGTGACTGGGGCAGAAGGTCTGTAATTGTGTTTGTTCTGGAAGAGGCCTTAGCAGCAATGGAAGCATGGACTCAGAGTTCCTCAGACCAGAGGAGCCCAAGGATGGTGTCCACAGCTCTCCTGCCCTGTCTATAAGCCCCAGAGCGTCAGCACCAACACCAGTGCTGCTGCTTCTTAGTAGACAGAAGAACCCCAGGGTCTAGCCTGGCCACTTTTCAAGTAGTTCAGGCACTTGGGCCCTCAGGCTCCCAGGGCTACAATCCAGCCCCTTATCAGGCTGATCCATGGCTGGTGTGCCCTCTGCCCTGGACTCACCCACAGCTGTGGAAGACAAATCCTGAGGTAGATGTTCTATCTCCAGGCTTTTCTTTCTGGGTTTTGTGGGTAGGATTTTTTGATAAGAGGTTTGTTTCATATAATAGATGGGGAAAGATCAGGAAACCTTAGAACTATGCCTGTCTTCTCTCTGCCATCTTGGTTGGAAATCAGGTTGAATACTCTTGAAGCAGCTGCTTGGTGGTTTTGCATATCTACTTCTGGTTCCTGGGCTAGGGCTGTACTAGGTCTGTCCTGGTCTGAGTTTTCCCACTGACTATCCAAGTTGTCCTTGATAATTCCTGGGCTGATAGGTCAGGAAACCCACCCCCAATTTTATGGACCCAGGCTACACCTGGGATCCAGGTATCTCGAGGGCTGTTCCTGATGGTTGGCAAGGGTTTGTTCCAGAGAATTCTAGGCTATGCTGTGGGGTTTTTTAAAAAAAAATATGTTGTAACAGACCTTTCTTCATGGATCTTCTAAGTTGTCTTGGGCCAGAAAATTTTTTCACTTAGTCTTTCTGTGGGTTCTGTCATTCTAGAATTTGGTTAGAGTCATAATTTAAAGGCATTTGGAGTGGTCTAGGGGAGGGAGGGATTCTGGGATTTCATATCTTCACTCCATCATCTGGACTCCTGATATGTTTTTTAAGTATATTAATTCTTATCCCATTAATTTAGGAGTCTAAAAAATTCATTCATTTCATTAAAATTCTCTGTAATGGGCATGTTGTTGTTCAATTGTTCAATAGAGTTAACTCTTCAAAATCCCTTACATTATAGCATTTCAAGCCCTTCTGTTCTCCTTTATATCCAGAAGACTATCTAAGCTTATATTTAATTCTGCCTTTATACATACCTATCCAAATAATTTTCTGCCATTTTCTTAACTTTTTGATTTCTATCTTTGCAAGTATCAGGGTCTAATTCATTGCATTCCAGCTTCTCATTATGTGATCAAAATGTTTAAGTTTCAGTTTCATTATTTGACTTTCCAATTAATAATTTTAATTAATTAAGTAACAGATGAATTGATTTCTTTTTTTGATGTTCAAGGAACTTTAAAAAGTGTTTCTCAGAAACCTAATTCAAAAGGAAAAATTCTATAGTATGCATTATGTCTTACAGTCTAACTGTCACAGACATACTTTACTATTGGAAAAAATATCATTAATTTTTGCCAAACATCTTGTTGCCTAAGTGATACTTGTAATTTTCAGTAGTCTGTCCAGATTTCTCATAGCTGATTTAGAGAATATTTTTGCATATGGTTATAGATGGTTTTAGTTATATCACCTAACTTTTGCTCATTTATCAAATGGGTAATGGATCTTATTTTTATATATTTGACCCAATTCTGTATATATTAGAAAAAGTTAATAATTATCAGAGAAACTTGTTTCTAAATTTTTTCATGGTTGTGATCACTCTCAATCTGATTCCTCTTTTATTTTATTTTCTCTTCCTTTTATACCTATTCCCTCTCATTGCTCTTTTGTATCTATCACATTTGCAATCTATCCTCCCTTCTATCACCATACCCATCACCCTTCTTCCCTTATCCTCTTTCCTTCCTAATTTTTCTTTTCGGATAAGATAGACTACTCAACCCAAATGACTGCTTTTCTCTCTTTGAGCCAGTTCTGAAAAGTATAAAGTTAGAGCATTCCTCTATAATCTCCCTATTCTCTCCTCCACATATAAAACTCTTTCTTGCTTCTTTTTTTTATATGAATATGCATATGAATATTTTTAAGTTACAAAATTTCCTTCCAACCTCCCTATCTACTCATCTCCTTTCTGAGGCCAACAATCAGGTTATTATTAAAAGTATATATTTTTGATAAATATGTTTACATATTAGTAATTTTTGGTGTGAGGAATTAGGATTAAGGGAAAGAGATACTTAGATGATTTTTATAAAGTGTTCATCGAGTCTGAAGAGTTTTAGTTTTAGTTTTGTTTTGTTTTCCTTTTCTTCCTCTGGATGGGCATAACATTGTCCATAGCTAGCCTAGTAGGGTTGTTTTAACTTTCTGAAATGCTTAGATGAGCTACTTCCATTGAAGATATTCATCTCATAATTTTAATGTGTACATTGTTTTCTTGATCTGCTTCCTTCCCTCAGCATCAGATCCTATAACTCATTCCATACTTCTCTAAAGTCTGACTATTTATGGTTCTTATAGAACAATAAAAAGCCATAGTATTCATGTGCCATAACTTGTTTAGTCATTCCCCAATTGATGCCCATCTTGCTTCTTTAATGTGAGATAATTTTCCCCCATTCTATTTCTCCACTTTCCTCTTTCTCAACTTTTAATTTAATGTTTTTTAGATTTCATCACTTCACATTCATTACACACCCATTTCTTCTGTCTATATATATTCCTAACTGGACTATTAATGACAAAGATATTAAGAATTACAAGTACTGTCTTCCCATGTAAGAATGCAAGCAGTTGAATTTTTAAACTTCCTTTGTGATTTCATTTTTTGTTTATCTGTTTATGTTTGTCATCAGTTTTGAATTTGAAAGTCAAATTTTCTATTCATCTCCTGTCTTTTCATAATGAAGGCTCAAAATTTTCCTTGTTCCATTGAATCTCCAAATTTTTCCTCTGAAGGACTGTACTCAGCTTTGTTGGGGTAGGTGATTTTTAGTTGTATTCCTAGCTCTTTTGACATCTGGAATATTATATTCTAAGCTATCTGATCCTTTTATTTTGAAACTGTTAAATCTTGTATTATACAGACTTGATTTTTTTTCCTGTCTCCTTGCAACATTTTCTCTTTGAATTGGGAGTTCTGAAATTTCTTGCAATAATCCTGGGAGTTTTCCTTTTGGCATCACTTTGTATTTTACCCTCTGTTTGAGAAAATTAGGGGAGTTTTTCTTTATAACTTCTTAAAAATGATTGTCTCTTTTTTCTTTCTTTCCTTTTTCTTTTTGATCACTGTTTTCATTTAGTCAAATGAGTTTTTAACTTTGTCTTTCCTGGATTTATATTCAGGGTTGGTGGTTTTTCAATTAGTCATTTCATATTTCTTCTATTTTTTCAATCTTGGTTCAATTTTATTGTATCTTGATGTCTTATAAAGTCATTGACTTCCATTTGCTCAATTTTAATAATTAAGGAATATTTTTCTTCAATTTGTTTTTGTGTTTTCTTTTGTATTCATGCAATTCTACTTTTTTAGGAGCTCTTCTCTGCATTTATTTTTTTTACCTTTTTTTTTCATTTCACCAATTCTGCTTTTCAAGGCATTCTCCACATTATATTTTTGTACCATTTTCTCTTAAAGTATGATTTTCTTCACATTTTGTGTGCCAGCTTTACTGAACTGTTGACTCATTGATCATGGTTTTTTATGTCATTCTCATTTCATTTTATAATTTTTCCTCAACCTCTCTTACTTGATTTTCAATATTTCTTTTGAACTATTCTATGTTCTGAAACTAATTTTGACTTTTTTTTTGTTTTCTTTTGAGTGTGTATTTTTATCTTTTTGTCATTATAGTTGATTTCAATAGTTGGATTTTTTTTCTGTTGATTGCTCATTTTTTCCAACCTGTTTCTTGACTTTAAATGCGTTGCTAATCTGAAGCTCTTCTTTCAGGGATAATGCTGCAGTGTCCCATTTCGGGGATTTGTAAACATTTTTTCAGAGACATTTCTAGGGACCTCTATGTTTTCAATTGTTCCAAAGTATTATGAACTAAAGAGAGATGATTTTACTTCTCTTCTGACTTATGTTCTGTTATATGAGTGATTCTAGGCAATTATTTCTTCCTTAGAACTGGGGTGAATTTCCCTAATCCATTGCAATATGAAGCACCAGTGTGCTAGTGTTCCTCTTTCTCTTAGAATTCTTCCCAGATCTGCAAACTAGAATTGAGTAGGAGTAAATCAACAGCCAACCCCAATGCCAGCAAAGAACCCTCTCTAATCTCCTGACCAGGTGAGTTCCTGACTTTTCTCTATTTTGGCTCTAACTCAGATCTCTGCTCTTTTTATGAGGAATTTTTTCAAGTTCTGCATTTCATAAAGTGTGTATTTTAACCCTTACATGATTGTACTCAGTTTCAATGTAATTCCTTTTTTTTAGCTTTTGGTTTTAATCCCAAATCCTTCTGAAATGTCATAATGTTAGCCCGTTATTTTTTTTTTTTTTTTATGGTGCTAGCTGCTAAAGCTCTTGTGATCCTGCTGATGTAGCTTAGCTAGTACATTTCTTTTTTTTTTCTGCTTCTTACAGGTTTGTCCTCTTGACTTGGGTTACTACAGGATTTCTGGGAGTTTTCATTTTGAGTTTATTTCAGGAGGTGACAAAAAGATACTCTAAGTTTCCACTTTGTTTTCCGCCTCAAAGATTTATGGGCTATTTTCCTTAACAATTTCTTAAAATGTAATATCTAGGCTCTTTTTTGTTTGTTAATGAATGTTTGTTCTTGCATACCCTTTTTTCATTTTCTTTTTTTTCTTTCTTTTTTTCTTTCTTTCTTTCTTTCTTTCTTTCTTTCTTTCTTTCTTCCTTCCTTCCTTCCTTCCTTCCTTTCCTTATCTTTCTTCCTGTCTCCCTGTCTCCCTCCCTTCTTTCTTTCTTCCTTTCCTTTCCTTCCTTCCTTTCTCCCTCCCTCCCAAAATTATGAATATTTTTGAGCATTAGGGACTTTTACCATTTTTAAAGTTTTCTTCTGGATATAGGCCTAGAATTGGAATTTGCTAGGTCAAATGGAATGAACTTTTTTATTGCTTTTTGGGGCATAGTTCCATATTGCTCTCCAGAATGGCTGGATCTGTTCACAACTCCGCCAGCAATGCATCAGTCCTCCCCCAACCTCTCCAACATTGATTGTTTTCCCTTTTTCTCATCTTGGTCAATCTGATAGGGTTTAGGTTATTCCTCATTATTGTTTTAATTTACATTTCTCTAATCAATAATGATTTGGAGAATTTTCTCATATGATCATATATAGTTTTAATTTGTTCATTTGAAAACTATCTATTCATATCCTTTGAGCATTTATCAATTGGGGAATTTCATGTCTTTTTTAATAGAATGATTATTCTTATCTTTCCTCTGCCTATTTTTCCCAATCATTTGTCTTTCTTATCAGATATTTCATTTTTTCACATTTTCCCCCCAGTATTTTTTGACTGGATAGTATTATTGCTTGATGTTGCATGCATTTGCTTCTATTGGACTAATTTAACTTTTTTTACAGAGTTGTTTTCTTCTTCAATAAGGTTCTGCAACTGTTTGGGATCAAACTGATAATTTCCTATTATAACTTTATTAGATTACTTGTTTACACATTTTTCTAATTCTTCTTCTATATTGTTCTTATTTAGTTTCTTTATTTCTTCTTTCTTTCCTTCTTTCTTTCTTTCTTTCCTTCCTTCTTTGTTTCTTTCTTTCTTTCTTTCTTTCTTTCTTTTTTTCTTTCTTTCTTTCTGTCTTTTGCTCTACTCTGACTTTACAATGCAAACTTATATTCATACATAAAGGTTAGAACTAAGTCACTATTTTCCTACTCTGTTCAGTGTACAACTAAGTCTTTAGAATTTGTTGACTTGATACTCAGGGTTATATGCTTTCTCATAGCTACTTCTCTTTGTTCTGTATATGGATAATACGAAGGGCCCATCCAGCTGGATGAAACTGGATTGACTGAATTATTAATAATCCTGATTATTGTTCCAAATTTGATTTCTACTTAACCAGAATATTTGTATATTTATGTTATCTACTGTAAGTATGGAGACAAGGAGTACATCAGAGCTTTGCAACATGGCATAGTGTTCAACATTAAAGTACTCTACAGAAAGACAGTTCACTCCCACCTTTACCACTAACCCAAATCATATTTTCCTAAACTCAGTTGAAGAGAGGCAATTAAAAATTTTCAGGCTTTCAGTGACTTGGCAGGTTATTATAAACATGTCTGCTATCATCGATGAGAATGATTAACAATATTTTTATCCTAATTTAAATTTAAAATTAAGTATTTTTGATGGTGTTTTGCAATAGATTGTTAACTTTTAGTAAAATGAAGCACATTCCTTTATCTCACTTGGGTCTGTTTGGTATTTGAATTGGCTTTCCACATGGGAAAAACAACAATAACTTTTTATTTGAACACCTGATGGATTAGCCATATGTATATTTGTTTTAATCTATTGCCTTGCCTCTAGTCTTATGAGGTATTTTCAGGTTCTTACTAAATTATAATTCAAGATTCAAAATTAATATTTTTTGCTATGATATTTTCAAATTGAAACTTAGATGAATATTTTTAATATTTCTCTTTCTGTACATAGGATGAAGTTTAAAAAATATATAAAGAGTATTCCTTACCTCTAGGGAAGGAATTCTGTACTTTTGGCCACGTGGGGCTATTTGTAACCATAACCCTCCTCCCCATTACAATATGGTGCTTCACAATTATTTATGAAGAAAAAATATGTAGAGATTGAATAAGACCTTACGCATATTCAAAAATTTAAGGAAAGCAGACATTTGATTTAGAATTTAACATGAAATGAATAAGCAAACTATAGGTGGGTGCCATTTATCAAATGAGTGCTTGATTACAGAAACTCACCTTTAATATTGAGGCTTATTTGAGTATTAATTTCAGAAGGACAAGGACATTCCATTAATCATTTACAGTTCTATTTAATGAAATATTTTAAAGCTATATCTCTATGCAAAATACACGAAACTAGTTAATTCCTTTTTCTTTTTACCAGCAAATTAATCAAGTTTGGGAAAAGCTTAAAAATAGGTTTAAAAATCCTGTTTTTATCACTGTCTGGTAACTTATTTAGTTATTATAGTTTTTTGAAAATGCATTTTTCTAGACTATACCTGATTCTATCAATTCTAGACTTGGTATTTAAAATATATTTTTGATATATTTCCTTAATTCAAGATTGCTACTAATTCTGATTATGAAATGATTGTGAGCTATTAGTTTCTCTGAACCTATCGTCTCGCTTAAGGCCTAAAGCTATAATTTATTCTCTATTATTCCTTCTTTCTTCTTTTATTTTATTTCTATCCTTATCCAAGAAGGTTTTTTGGATCAAACACACAAACACACACACACACACACACACACACACACACACACACACACACACACAAACAGAGAGAGAGAGAGAGAACCAGGGAATTAAAAAAATAAAAATAAAACCAAAGTGTCTATTAGGAAGTGATCTGTTAACTGATTGATTATTGAAGGAAATTAAAGATCTTAAATGATAGTAATAAAAAAATGCAGCCCCCCCCTCCCCAAGAAAAATATCAAGTGGATTAGACATCCTGATTCAGAGATGACTTTTAGAATTTATAACAATAGGAATGAAGGAAATATCAGAGTTCATGTACTGCATTTTTATTAAGAAAAATTACCCTTTGAATCTCCTGTACAAAACTGATCTTTTTAAAGTCCTAAGATTCTACAACTTTATTAATAACTTTGATTTTTCTACCAAAATGCAATCCTCTTTGACTTTTCCTTTGGAAAATCAAAAGTAAAAAATATTTGTTATAACAGAAATTGTTAGAATAATTATTCTTGTAACAAATATAACTGAAAAAAATTACTTGAAATTAACCGAGTATAAATGATTTAACAAGTTTATCTAGCTAATAAACTGTTTTAATTTTTTTAAATCCAAGAAAATCAACAAATTCAAATATCTGTATTTTAATGATTTCCTTATTTGTCTCAAGATACTTCATAGATTTATAGATAACTATAAGTATTGAGAATCTTCCAGAAATATTGAAATTCATGAATTTATTGTAAGTATAGGTGTATATATATATGCTTAAACATTTTATTTATCTAACTGTATGAATACAATATATACATACATACATATATATATAGTATTTCGTTATATATACATATATATATGTATATATATATATATATATATATATATACTTGTATCTGTGAGCTATATTTTACTTCCTCTATATATTTTAAGATTTTCTCACATGGATGCAAGAATAGAAATTTCTAGAGTCACTTTCCCCCACCCTTTACAAAGGGATTCAGATTCCTTCAAGGAGATGAAACAGTAAATTAGATATAGAACCTCTCTGCTTACCTCAGAGAAAGTATGTAAAGGGAAAAATTATATTTCTATGCTCCACTAATTATTATTCAATTATAGAATATATATGTTAGGTTCAAGCAACATTCATTTTTGTACTTTAATTTTATTTTTTAATTCTCATTTTGTACAAATGGTTTTTTTTTACATTAATAAAATATTCTTGTTTAAGAGTAAACAAAATACCCCTCCACCCATAATTATCGACTTGCTTGGGCGATAAAGTAAAGGAGGAGAAAAAAAATTAAAATTAAAGAAGAACAATAGTAATAATTGTAGGTATGGCCAGGTGGCGCAATGGACGAAGCACCAGCCCTGGAGCCACGAGCATCCAAGCCCACATCCAGCCCCATAGACCCAACAATCACCCAGCCGTGTGACATGGAAGCCACCAGATCCCCACTACCCTGGAAAAACCTAAAAAAAGAGGAAAAAAAAGTCCCAAAATAAAATAAAATAGTAATAATCGTAGGGGTAGCTGGGTGGCAGACAGAGCATTGGCCCTTGAGTCAGGAGCACCCGGGTCCAAATCCGGCCTCAGACACCCAAAGATCACCCTGCTATGTGGCCCCAGGCAGGCCACCCAGCCCCATTTGCCCTTCACCTGCCTCCAAATAATAATAATAATAATAAAAAATGTGCTTCAGTCTTTGTTCCCACACCAACTCTGTCATGGGTGGATCGCATTCTTTATGGTAAGTCCATTGGAAAAGTTGCTTCCATATTTTTCCAACGTTGCCATTGCTGATCACAACTCCCTCCTTTCTTATTTCTCCACTATCATGTACTCTATTTTCTCTCTCCTTTCACTCTGACTCTGCTGTAGGGTCACTGAGTGGCACAGCAGACATATCCCTGGTCCTGAGGCCAAGAAGCCCTGAGCCCCCATACCACCCCTTAGGCCCAGCATCCACCTGGCCCCATGGTCCTGGGCAGGCCTCCCAATCCCAGCCCCTTGCAAGAAGTAAGAAAGAAAATGTGTTATATTTGGACAGTCTCCCCCCATGGTCCATCCTCTCCTCCTTTATTCACATCCACACCCCTTCCCCTTGCTCCCCCCTTCTTACTCCAGATGCCTATACCCCATTGAGTATGCTGTTTCCTCTCCTAGCCACCTCTGATGAGAGCAAAGGTTCCCTCATTCCCCCTTGCCTCCCCCATTCCAAATCATTGCAATAGCTTATTGTAATAAAAAAAATCTTATTACATGAAATATCTTGGCCTATTCACCCTCTTCTTTTTCTTTCTCTCATTACTTTTTCCTTTGAATCCATTTTTACACCATATTTTGTCTTCGAATTCAGCTTTCTCCTGTGCTTCAACTATAAAAGCTCCCTCTACCTGCTCTATTAACTGAGAAAGTTCATATAAGTATTATCAGTGTCATTTTTCTATGCAGGAATACATGCAGTTCATCATCATTATGTCCCTCATATTTCCCCCCTCTTCTCCAATCTCTTTGCTTCACCTGAGTCCTGTATCTGAAGATCAAACCTTCTGTTCAGCTCTGGCCATTCCAAAGGGAACATTTGAAATTCCCCTGGTTCATTGAAAGTCCATCTTTTTCGCTGGAAGAGGACGTTCAGCTTTGCTGGGTAGTTCATTCTTGGCTGCATTCTAAGTTCTTTTGCCTTCCAGTATATTATATTCCAAGCGCTACGAGCTTCCAATGTAGTTGCTGCTAAATCCTGTGTGATCCTGATTGCAGCTCCATGATATTTGAAGTGTGTCCTTCTGACTGCTTGTAATATTTTCTCTTTGACTTGGGAGTTCTTGAACTTGGCTATAATATTCCTAGGGGTTGATTTTTTGGGATCTCTTTCCCTGGGGGATCGGTGGATTCTCTCCATTTCTATTTTGCCCTCTGCTTCTAGAATATCAGGGCAATTTTCCTGTAGTAATTCTTTGAAAATGATGTCAAGGCTCTTTTCCTGATCATCACTTTCAGGTATTCAAATAATTGTTAAATTATCTTTGTTAAGTCTGTTTTCCATATCAGTTGTTTTTTCAATGAGATATTTCACATTTTCTTCTAATTTTTCATTTTTTTTTTGGTTTTGAAGTATTGATTCCTGATTTCTGGTAAATTCATCAATCTCCCTGAATTCTATTCTTTGTATGAAGGATTTGTTCTCCTCAGAGAGTTTTCTTATCTCTTTTTCCATCTGGCCAATTTTGCTTTTTAAGGCATTCTTCTCCTCAATAATTTTTTGAACTATTTTATCCATTTGACCTAAGCTGTTTTTTAGTGTGCTATTTTCTTCAGAATTTTTTTGGATTTCCTTGACTAAGCTGCTGACTTCATTTTCATGTTTTTCCTACATCTCTCTCCTTTCTTTTCCCAGTTTTTCTTCCAAATCCCTCATTTGATTTTCAAAGTCTTTTTTGAGCTCTGTCATAGCCTGAACCCAATTTCTGTTTTGCTTGGAGTCTTTAGTTGCAGGAGATTGTGCTTCCTCATCTTCAGACTGAGTATTTTGATCCTTCTTGGGTTCATGCACAAAATATTTCTCAATGACCTTCCTCTTATTTCTCTCCTTGATCATTTTCCCCAGCCTGAGCCTAGTTTTGTGGTGCTTCCTGAGCTTTTTGGGACACTCCCACAAGGGTCTCAGTGTGTGAGGCTTTGTCCTCCCTCCTGGTCTGTGAAAGACCATAAGCACCCCCTTCTGCCACGGGCCTGAGGTGGAGGGGCCCTGCTGTTCTATGGGGGGCCTAGACTGCGATCAGGATCTGAATGTGGTCAGAGCCCCAGAGTTCTGTTCCAGAGTCAGAGGACAGAGCTCTGCAGTCTCTCTTCACTCCCCTCCCTCAGCTCAATGGGCTCATGCCCTGGCGGCTCCTGCTTATTGGTTCTGCCTGCTTCTGTTTCTGGATCTGATCTGTGGAAAGACCATGATGCTAGCTGTGTGCCCCAAGGGCTAGGCTCAAGTGCTCACTGTGGCAGAGGTCCCCCGCTCTTCCCCCACTTTGTGCCCGCTGCTCCCTGGGGTGCAGCTCAGGAGATTCCCCTGCTGCTGTGATTCGAGGCTCCCAGCACCCTGGGGCTGCCTCCAGGAGGCTGAAGTTCTTTCACTCTGGCAGGCCACCCCTCTGGCAGGCCGCCCTCCCCAACTGTGACCCCGGGGACCAGAGCCTTTCTGCTCTTTTCTAGGTTACCTTGAGTAGGGGAACTGCCTCATTGGGTCCCTTTGTGGGTTCTGTCTCTCGAAAGTTTAGTTAGATTCCTTAGTTTCAAGTTTTATCACAGAGCGCCTAAGACTTGATCCCTTCTTGTCACCATCTTGGCTCTGCCCCCCACCCCCAAGCAGCACTCTTAAGGAGTATTATTTAACTGGCAATGAGGAACCCAATCTCTATATCTCACATTTCATGTCCTTTTCACTGGATGCCATTGACATAGTGAAGACACACAAGAAATGTCAAATAAGCACATTTACTGAGACAGAGAAGAGAAAAAAAAACAGAAAGTATATATATATATATATATATATATATATATATATATATATGAAGTTATATAGCAGACAATTCAAAGAGTTAATGAACTCTCTAATTCAAAATGAGATAACTCAATTCAACCATGAGAGAGCACTGCAGATGTTACCCAGAGGGGAATTTCAAGAATCTCTAGTATAGACATGGGCATAAAAGTAATAGCCAGCTCCTCTAAATGTTGACTTCTTCCAGTCTTCTCCCTTGAGGGACCTGAAGAGAGTGGAATATTGTATTTTTTTCTCTCTAAGCTGGAAAAATGAAAGAAAGGCTTTCTATTCTCCTTCACAGCTGGAAGCTAAAAGAAACTGAATCTCTTTCCTGTAGCTTCACAAGTCAAATAGAAAGCAGCTAATGTTCACCAAAGTGAAGAGTCCTATAAAAGTCAACAAATGGGATCTGAAGAAAGCTAAGGGTCCTAAATGGTGAAGGTGAAAAAGAAGTATATTAGTCACCATGAGTTATTAGTGATAATTCATAAGACTACATATATATAGATAATACACATAGATATATACACACATACACATATAAATATATATGCATACATCTATGCACTAATATATTAAATATATATATATACATATATATATATACATATATATATATATATATGTATATATATATATATGTATATATATATATATATGCCTGTTTGTATTTATATATACTAAGACTTGTGTGGAACTATGCTGCTTGTTTCATGTTCTTTGTTTTAAAAGAAGACCAAAATGATAACACTATGTGGAGGTCAGGGTAGAGTACGTCTATCATTGATTAGACCAATATAAGCTCAGAAGGGTTTACCACAAATTAGAGACATTCTCCAATTTTCACATCTCACATTTCTTTAGAGTTACTGAAATTCTCCTTTGTTGACAGAGTATAATTTCTGCTGTGCATCCTGTTCCAGGGTCTCTCCTGTCTCACAATTAATTTCAAAGTTCTTCAGAGAGACTTTATTACTTCTTTTGACCTCCTTGTGAGCCCTTGCTTTACATGAGTTTTCCATAATATAATCTTTTAGGCAAACATATATTTGGCATTCAAGTAGCATGGATAGTCTATCATAATTGTACTCTCTATAGCAGAGTTTGAATACTTGAAGTATTTTAACTTGATAAAGGACCTTCCTTTAGTTTGAATACAGTGTTCATTCAGATTCCGAAGGGTTTTTTGTTCTGTTTTGTTTTTCACGGGGATGGAGATAGAATGAGACACTGGATTTCTAACTAGTAGCAAGTCTGTGAAATTTCTGGCATCCTCTTCTGATTTTGAAATGATGAGAAAAAATTTGATATTCAATTTACAGTTTCATTTACTTAGCCAGAAACCATGAATGGACAACTACAATTTCAATTGCTCCCACTCTTTTGCTGATATGACATTCATCTTTAAAGAACTGTTTATTTTCTGATTTTGCACTTCTATTTTACATATGATTAAAATAATGAACAGTTATTAATTTTATCATTACTACTATCATCACTCCTACTCATATCATTTGGTATTACTGCTAAAATTATATCTAATAGTTTTAATAGGTGCTATTTTCCCTTGCTAATGAGACTATAAATCAAAGTATTAAAGCTAAGTGAAAGAATAGTCTTGGATGAGATTCTGAAGTTGTGAATTTCCCTCTTAAAATCAAATTGAATGTTAATTAGAAATAATGCTTAAAGTACTTTAAACAAAAGTGATGTATTTACATACTGACCTGATCTGCCAAAAATATATAGAAACAATGAGATGCATTTACTTATCTCACTATTGTGGAGTTTTGTACCCTGGAGGAAATTAAAAAAATATTTTGCCTGTGTCCAGAATTGATGTTATCTTTAATGGTAATAAAACAAACATAGTTGTTTTGGGAGAGAATATTTTAGCAGGAGTACTTTATAAAGATATTCAATATGCCAAGTCTTAATAATTGGTTTCTGGCTCTAAGAATCAACAGGATTTATGTTTGACAATGCTGCATTTTCAGAATAGGAAAAATAGAACATGTATTAGAAATCAACATCTCATAAAGTTGAACTTTCATTAAAAAAGTATCACATCAAACTTGTTTTGAATTTACATTTTAATAATATTTTAAAGCATTATGCTTATCAGTAATGGAGATATGTAAAACAATATTAGGTGGTGAAAAGAATAGGGACAACATTCAGTTTTGCTGTGAGAGATTGAGAATCTTTCAGTTGTACTGAATTGCAATTTAGAGTCAAAATGCCTAGATATGAGTCTTGGTTCACCTCTGGGAAAGGTTTTTACTTTTCTCAGTCTATTTTCCTTTTGTAAAACTGGGTAATGGTATTTGCATGGCTTACCCAGAAAATTTGTTGCAGGGAAATCACTTGGCAAATGAGCAAGATTTCTAATATATATGAACCAGGACTATTTCTATAACATGTTACCATTATCATGCATGATCTATGTAGATAGCATGATTTTACTTTCTGTATTAAGAAATTTTCCATATGCATGTGCTATACTATCTAAATTTGTGAATATATAAGTTTATTTGTCTTTCCTTATTTACTGCCCAACAACACACCTAATAAAAAAATGAATAAAATCCCTTCAGAGAGAAATAAACAATTATGCATAAGTCAGTCTTCATGGAGAAGTTTCTAACTTGGCAGGAAAAATTAATTAGATGAGATTCTAGAAATAGTTTTTGTTTTTTATATTACTTTAGATACCCTTTAAACATAACAGTCAGGGAAAAGTTCTTTGCTAAAGCTTCTTAGTGCTCTGCTGGCAAATGGGAAAAATAGTGTGCTTTTTTTTCCTCGACCTTAGTAAATGAGGTACTGTATTCTTCAATGCCAGTTACATTAAGATTTTTTAATGTGTTAGAATATGAGAGATTTAATCTATTCAGAACATTTTTTTCCAGTCCAAATACCAACAGCTCCCTCTGTCTGTTTTGACTTGTGTTAGCATCAGTCAACTAAATAGGGAATTGTGGGGATCTATTCTCTCTTTCTCAGATAAAGACTCTCTCTACTGATTTTGTCTTTGTTGACATGGTTTAAGTGCTTGATGCAGTCATAATGTATCTTGTGATGTAAGATATATAATGAGTTTATCATATAATTATAATTATGTGTGTATTCACAAGAATATATATATATATATACAAATATATACACGCAAAAATGTGTATGTTTGTAAGTTTTTATGTTTGCAAAATATGCATATATATGAAATGAACCACTGTTCTGGTGGAATGGATCTCTCTCTTACAAAAAATACTATTTATATTGAAAAAACATGTTGCTTTGCCTCTTTTTCACTGTATAGCAAACTTATTCCCTTATTCTTATGATTCGAAAGGTTTATATCCCATGGCTAAAAGCTTTATTGTCTGTACAATAAATTCAAATGAAAGATTTTTTTAGAAGGAACAACGTTCACTTCAAAACTTGAGAGTAGTTTAGTGAAAACCCTATTTGAAGGAGGAAAGTGTTCTTGTAGTCAATGGAGAGGTTTTATATTCAAAAATATGAATGGATATTTAAAAGAGGAAGGAAGAAAAAGGCAAACTCTAAGTTCTTTGACTATTTGTGGCATTGTGTTTTTCTCATCTGTTGTGTCTGTATTGAATTTTTTAAAATGGGATTTGTTTATTCCCAGAATATAAGGATGTATTTTTTTATTTTATATAAAGCACAAAAAATAAGAGTAAATACCTTCAACTTGCATTATATATAAAACTTCACTATCTTATAATTAGACATGTGAATGAATTCAAATGTTGCTGGTAGAAAAATGGAAATGTTCCAATTTCTGTATTTATTAGTGAGTTCACAATCTAGGTAAATACCATATAGTTTTTTCTAAATATTCCCTCACTTTAGCTGGTATATAGCTAAATATGTGTTTTTAATAAGAAATTTTAATACATATATAGGAAAAAGGAAAGTAATATGTGTGTATTTTATAAGTGAAAGGTGATACTTTAGTGATTACAACAAGGTATTTGGATACAATCAAGGAAAAATGCTTGTTTCTTTGTGCATCTAATGGGTTCATTCTTTCAGTATTTTAGGGATTTAGAATTTCTTTAATGTCTTTCACACCTAAATTGATCATAACTCCATGTATTAGTAGTATTATTTATTATCTATTAAAACCACTGTGTCTAATCAAGTCACCATTTTGCCATCTACTTAGTGATGTTATAGGTCCTTGGTAAATAGACATGTATCTAAACTTTGGTGCATGTCCAAAATTTTGTTAATATATTTAGAAATTCCAGAGCTTCAACTTTACTGGTATAGTCTTGGAGGTTCTAGGCAAGAGTCATGTTCATAATAATGCACTGAAGGATAATGTTTGGAATTCTCTATTCCAAAATAATCTTGAAAACAAGAGAAGTATTCTTAGATTATTCTCTCTGACGATCTTCAAATAGTTTATAACTAATATTGAAAATTAACTTTGATTACAGTGCTTGATTATTAACAGAGCCATTTGCAAATATTGTTTCATTTTATCTTCACAATTTTTTCACTATCAGTTACTGATGTCCAGGTTTGCAAAGCTAATTTCTTGATTTCCAATATCTCTGTCATAAAACATTTCAGCCTTCTATTTTATCTTCTTCTGTATTAACTTCTTTACCAGGTAATTATAAAAAAAAACTATTTATTTTATCACTTACAGATAATCATATTTTTTCTGCACAGCCTTTTTTGTCCTTAGTGAACTCTAATATACCAAATTGTCCATCTAGTCACATTCTATATCCATGTCAAATAAAGTTCCTACTTCTTAAAGTATTGACAGTGTAATTGGACTAGCCACGCTATCATCATGGAAAGCAGTGTTCTATGATTTAGCTTCCTCTATAGATTAAGAGAATCTTATTTATATGATATTCAAGGTACTCTATATTCATGAGGGGCTGTTTTGTATGATTTATGTTCTTCTCCAGGTCAAGGGGTATTAACTCTTTGGTAATTATAGTTACTACCTTTGTGGAGAGATGTTCTCTATGATTTAATTCCTCTCTAGACCAGAGCTTTTTAATCTAAGATCCAGATATTACTGGATATAAATCATTGTCTACACATTCAGATGAGAAAAATAGTATAAGTAAACGTAAATTTATATATATATATATATGTACATATACATATACATATATTGACTAATAATACTATTTATTTTTTCTTTTTAAAAAACTATTATTCTGAGAAGAAATATGTAGGCATTACCAGTCTACAAAAATGGTCCAATGCCCAAAAAATATTCGGCATTGATCTAAATGGCAGATTCCTTTTTTCCATTAAAAATAATTTATTAAAAGATTGTTGTTTCCAAAATTCAATTTTCCATGGAACTTAATTTTTGCAGAAAGCTTGTTTTACAACAACTCTTTGAATAACCAATAACATTTATTCCATTTTACAGATAAGGAAAATTGAGAATAGCCAAATCACTCAACCATTTTTCCAGTATTGCAAGATATTAAGCCAGGAATCATAAGCTCAAAAAGTCCATGAATTTTCTTTTTTTTTTAAGAAAGCTTTTCTTTATTTTTAGTTTTACAATTTTCCCCCTTTCCTTCTTCCACAGAAGGCATTCTGTTAGTCTTTACATTGTTTTCATATTATACACTGATCTCAGTTGAATGTGATGACAGACAAATCATATCCTTAAGGAAGAAAAATAAAGTAAGAGATAGCAAAATTACATAATAAGATAACTTTCTTGTTTTTCTAATTTGATGGTAATAGTCTTTGGTCTTTGTTCAAATTCCATAATTCTTCCTCTGGATACAGATGGTATTCTCCATTGCAGATAGCCTAATATTTTCCCTGGTTGGTGCAATGGAGGAATGAGCAAGTCCATCAAGGTTGATCATCACCTGCATGTTGCTGTTAGTGTATAAAATGTTTTTATGGACCTGCTTATCATCAGCATCAGTTCATTTAAATCCTTCAAGGCTTCCCTGAATTCCCATCCCTACTGGTTTCTAATAGAACAATAGTGTTCCATAGACATACATAGACCACAGTTTGTTAAGTCATTCACCAATTGAGAGACATTCATTTAATTTCCAATTTTTGCCACCACAAAGAGGGCTGTTATAAATATTTTTGTACAAATGATGTTTTTAACCCTTCTCATAATATCATCAAGGTATAGACCCAATAGTGGTATTGCTGGATCAAAGGGCATGCACAGACTTTTGTTGCCCTTTGGGCATAATTCCAAATTGCTCTCCAGAAAGGCTGGATGAGTTTACAGCTCCACCAATAATGTATTAGTGTCCCAGATTTCCCACATCCTTTCCAACATTGATCATTGCCCTTTCCGATCATATTGGCCAGTCTGATAAGTGTGAGGCAGTATCTCAGAGATATTGTAATTTGCATTTCTCTAATAAGTAATGATTTGGGGCAGTTTTTCATATGACTATGGATTGCTTTGATTTCATCAACTCTAAATTGCCTTTGCATATCCTTTGACCATTTGTTAATTGGGGAATGGCTTGGTTTTTTGGAAAATTTGACTCAGTTCCCTGTATAATTTAGAAATGAGTCCTTTGTCAGAAATAATATTTGCAAACTTGTTTCCCAATTTACTACATTTCTTTTGATCTTGGTTACAGTGCTTTTGTCTGTGCAGAAGCTTTTTAATTAAATGTAATGAAAATAATCTAGTTTGTTTTTAATGATGTTGTCCATTTCTTCTTTGGTCATAAACTGCTTCCCTTTCCATAGATCTGACAGGTAAACTGCTCTTTGATTTTCTTGTTTGCTTATAATGTTGTTTTTTTATGTCTAAATCCTGTAGCTATTTGGATCTTATCTTGGTATGGGGTGTGAAGGGTTGGTCTAATCTAAGTTTCTTCCATACTAACTTCCAATTTTCCCAACTTTTTTTATTGAAGAGAGAGTTTTTCTCCCAATACCTGGATTCTAAATGCCAGATTCATAAACAAGAGTGTTGAGTACTTGGTTCAAAGTCATTTGTGTGGTTGAACATAAGAAAACATATCTATTAAGTGGGCAGCTAAGTCACAAGAAAGAATCATCCTTTCCTCAGAACAGCCATATAGTGGAGCAAGACTTGACATAATGAAGATCTGAGTTTGAATTCAATTAGCTATTCTTTCTTTTTTGCATTTTCCATTATTATCCTTTTCTTTTTTGAGCAATACCAATATATTTTGATGATTATTTCACTGAATTTGATGTGTTGAAGAGTTCTTACCTCTATATTTCTACCTTATCTCACTAATTCTCTTCCTATTATAGATACATTGTTATAGAAAATATTTTTTTCAAAATTTTTAGAGGATAATTGAAATCATCCTCTATACATGCAGCATTGCACATGAGCATGCATCATTGACAGTTTATAAACCTTACTATATGACACTGAGTAAGCAAGTAAATAGATATTACTTCAGATACCATAGAAAATTAATCTAAATGTGAAATGAATAGTGTTAGACAATGCACCCCTGTATATTTGACAGGACCACAAATTTCATTTGGTTGAAACATATAACTTAAACTTGCCTGATCATGCTCAGATCTAACATGGATTCCTTTGGGAGCATTAAATTCTTGGTGACTAAGATGGAAAAAAGCTTTTGAAAAGGAAAAAATCATAGGTTCATTTATAAAACCATATGGCCTAGAGGAGATGGAGAATAAGGTGGATCTCAATCCTTTCCCACTTGCTACACAATGAAGAAATAATTTCATTTTCAGGGAGTAGTGCCATTAAAAGACTTCAAGGTACTCAGTCAGGCAGTTTTAAAGATATAGATAGTTCTGTCTTTGCAGCCAGTAGAAACAGGTTGCTCCTAAACACATTGAAAGTGAACTATTAGGAGTAGATCTCCCAATATCTTCCAAAAATGACACTCTAGGAAGACAACAATATTCCATTAAACTGGGGAAAATCATATGTAGAAATGACACCCAGTCATCGTCAATGTGGTAAAAACCATAGTAAAAGTTTTTCTGGGTGGCTAGGTGGCGCAGTGGATAAAGCACCGGCCCTGGAGTCAGGAGTACCTGGGTTCAAATCCTCTCTCAGACACTTAATAATTCCCTAGCTGTGTGGCCTTGGGCAAGCCACTTAACCCCGTTTGCCTTGCAAAAACCTAAAAAAAAATAGTTTTTCAATAACTCTAAGATATGATCAAAGTTTTTTTTAGAATTTTGCAAGGCAAACAGGGTTAAGTAGCTTGCCCAAGAAACCACAGCTAGGGAATTATTAAGTGTCTGAGACTGGACTTGAACCCAGGTACTCTTGTCTCCAGGGCCGGTCCTTTATCCACTGTGCCACCTAGCTGCCCCTGATCAAAGTTTTGAAAAAAAAACAATGTGATGCTGCTTTTTACCTTCAGGGCAGCTAAAGAGCAAGCAAAAATAACAGACAAAAAGAATACTCTGAGGACCAGGAGCAAGACTAGAACACCAATGATGTATATCTACTGATGCAACTATACCCATAACCCCAGCTCCCTCTTAGTTCAGTTTAATGTTAGAATGAAATTAAACACTCATGACACATTGAATGAAGGAAGCATACTTTGATGAAATATAAGTATGTGCAGGAATGATATAATGACATGTAGCATCTATAAATTTAATCCCCCTTTATCTCCTTGTGCAAATGTGTCCAGTTAGTGCAACACTGATATGGTAGCACTTGTGTAGAATAGGTCTACCAAGTCACAGAGGCTCTGACTGTAGTGTTGTGACATCCTTTTATAAATCCAGGCCAGAAAGTTGCATCAAGGGAGCTAGGATTAATAAGACTAAAAGTGAGGTATGGATGAGTAGTTGAAAATTTCCAAAACTAAATTCAGCAAAGAGAGAATACTAATATTTAGGGAATAAGTAAACCTAGGATCTGGTGTATAGCGTGAAAAAGTTGAATATTATAAGAGGCAGATATGCGGAAATAGCATATTGCAGAAATGGTAGACTACTTGTACAAAGTCATTAAAGCAGGGGAGGAAAGGCCATTTACAAGAAAACGGTAAGCTAGTTTAACTAGAATATTAGAATGTTCATGTAATAAGAAATAAGACAGGAAACTTAAGTGAAGTGAAGAATTTTAAATGTCAGTCTAAGGTTTGGTGTATTGTTCTATATATTACTAAGAAAGACTGAAGCATTTTGATAAATAGAATAACAGTCATAATTGTTTTTAGGAATATGAATTTTATATCAGTATAGGTTTGGTGGAAGGATATCATTATCCTTAATAATTATGAACCTATATTAGGGAAGAAGCAATGAAATATTTATGTAAACTCTTTTCAATAAGTATGAATCTTTTCCTTTCTTCAGTGTTCATTGACTAAAGAAAAGTTTGATTTTTCATTTTTTTCCAGTTTCAAAAGTTTTATATCTCACATAGTGATGAAAATTCAGATTATTATTTGTTTAAGTTCATTAAAGAAAGCCTTTTATGTAGATGACTTTTGGGAAACTTTGGGAGAATGTGGGCATGAAACTTACAGGATGAAATCTTTTATAAGGTTGCTAAGAAACATCACAGATCCATCTGAATTTTAAAGAAAATATATTTAGAGGTACAAGGTCTTCCTTTAGTATATCTCTGTTACACTAATGCATTACTGGTGTAGTTGTGAACTAAGCCAACCATTCTTGAGAGCAATTTGGAGCTGGTCCAAAGGCTTATAAAACTGCTCATATCTTTTGATCCAACAATGACACTACAAGGTCTGTAGCCTAAAGGGATCATTAAAAAAAAAAAAAAAGGTAAAGGACGCACACGAACAAAAAAAAAATCAGCTTTTTTTTTTGTTGTTGTGCCAAAGAATTAGAAATTGAAGGGATGATCATCAATTAGAGAATGGCTGAACAAGTTGTGAAATATGAATAATGTATTTTGATTGTGCTATAAGGAAAGATTAGCATCTTGATTTAAGAAACACCTGAAAAGCCTTTCATGAATAGATGCTGAGTGATAAGAACAGAATCAGGAGAACAGTGTACACAGTAACAGGAAAATTATGACATGCTCAGTTATGATAGACTTAGCTCTTTTCAGCAATCCAATGATCCAAGATAATTCCAAAGGACTTCTGATGGAAAATGCTAATCATATCCAGAGAAAGAACTATGGCGTCTGATGCAAATACAAAAATATTTTACATTTTTTTTCACTTCTTGTGGTTTTTCCCTTTTGTTTTTTCCCCAACATGAAAAATGTAGAAATATTTTTAGCAATATTTTAATTCTATAATCTATATTAAATTGTTTTCTGTGTTAGTCAGGGAGGAAGAATTGGAAGGAAGGAAACAATTTAGAATTTGAAATTTTTCAAAATTCAGTATTGAAAACTGTCTTTTTTGTGCAATTAGAAAATATAATTTCAAAATATGTAAAAAGTAAAAAATTACTGTCATGATTATTTTTTTATGCAACATAATGTGTCATTTACTCATCTTTTCTCCTTGTTGAAGAAATTAGTCTTCAAAATATAGACAAACACATAAATGAAGGTCTTTGTTCAAGAAATCCATATACTATCAGTAGACTGAATAATATATATATATATATATATATATATATATATATACACATATATATATATGTATGTATGTATGTATTAGTTTTTGCAAGGCAATGGGGTTAAGTGGCTTGCCCAAGGCCACACAGCTAGGTAATTATTAAGTGTCCGAGGCCGGTACTTCTGACTCCAGAGTCAGTGCTCTATCCACTGTGCCACCTATTCGCCCAGAATAATATATTCTTTTTTTCTGTTTAGATTTTTTTCAAGGCAAAGGGTTAAGTGGCTTGGCCAAGGCCACATGGCTAGGTAATTATTAAGTATCTGAGTCCGGATTTGAACCCAGGTACTCCTGACTCCAAGGCTTGTGCTCTATCCACTGTGCCACCTAGCTGCTCCAAATAATATATTCTTGAGGAAAATTATAGCTCAATTGCATAAAAATGTCTTCAAAATTACTAGGGTGTGAATATGCAAGTGTGTGGAGGGAAGCAGATAGACTCCTAACTAGTAAAGGAACAAGAAAACAACAAACAAAAATTAGTAAATCAAATGGCACAGAGTGATAAACAATTTGGGAGTAATGTATATTAAGTTCATTTTCCTGCTTTCAGGGAGCTTGATATATTTTTTTTTGTTTTGATTTGCTAATGTAGAATGCTATTATGTGAGACAGCACAATGTAGCAAATGAAGTAAGCTGTCATAATACATTCCATTAAGAGGCTTAATTAATGTTATGTCATTAATAGTGAAGGGAATTTGATAATACTGCATAGTTTTAAAAAAGATCATGTTTGAATTTAGTATTATAAAATATTCTTGCATAATTATTTCAAATTCTAAAAATCTTGGCTGGTTTACAATGTAGTACTTTTCTTATCACTTATAAAAAACTGAAAAATGATAACATGAATAGTGGAAAAGATAGGCTTTTGGCCAAGATTTATTTTCCATAAACTCATTTTCTTTCTTTGGATATTGCTGATATAAACAATGAATTGGCTACTTCAAAAGCTGAGCAAAATCACTTTTAAGCATTTCTTAAATTTATACAATTTCAGCATTCCTCAGAGTCTTACAAGACTCAGAAAATATTGGGTACCTTCCTCATTTATTGGGGAGACTCCTTCTATCCAATCAAGATTCATGAAGAGTTTTCATAATTAGAATGACAGCATTAGAGTCTCCCCTCTTGTTGCTGCTGTTTTTCTTTCCTCAAAGTCCTTTGCAACATTGGCCTTTGAGTACTTGTCATTTATAGGCAATAAATGTTTCTTTATATCTGAAATCAATACTGTTAAGCTTCAGTGTGCTGGCAATAGCTACCTCCTGCACTTCCATTTCCCAAATCACCTCCCTATTCATTAGCAATGCTTAGCAAATGCACAAACCCATGAAGTGCACTCATATAATTTGTACTCAAATGGTAAAAATGACCTCAAAGGTGCAGAGTTATTTTGTGGTTCTTCCACCTTTGAAGTCGTTATTACTTAATTTTTCATTGCTGTCTGGGCTCCCCAGCACCATTAGTAGTGGCTTCATGAATTACTAATGCAGTGCTTAGAGGTGAAATGTAAAGACCTCATCAAATCCTGGATATTTGCATATACATTGCAGATAATTAAGTGTCTGATAGGCAAAGCGTTTTTTCTCCTGCTGTTGGGGCATCCTGTCTGAGGGGATATTTAATATCTTCTGCCTCTCAGGCTTAACCTCAGTTTAAAGCCTCCCAGCCTCATATATTGAAAGGTGCATTAACCCTCATTTAAAAAGCCACTGCTCAAGTTCGTTTTCTGTTTACATTGTCAGGCATAGTGAAAGTAATTATCAGCATCTTGTGTGGAACCTAAAAGCTGTAGGCATAGGCACAGTCTATTTGAATAAATTAAACTCTTTTCTTTGCGAATCAGATTTTGTTAATTGCCCTTTAAAAAATGGGAGACATACCCACTATGCTGTGCTGTTTCTTTTCTGTCAATTCATCAATCTGAGAGGATAAAACAAAGCTAAACATAGTTAGGGGTGGGGAAGATTTGTACTAAAACTGAACGATGCCTTCCTCCAATAGTTAGAATAGTTTTAGTCTTGGAAATAAGTTTTTAGCATTATCAGCTTTTCCACTTTTCCAAAATAGTTATTTTTGGTAGATTCAAAATAAGCAACCAATATAACATTTTAAATCACTCATATAAATATTTGAATAAAGATAAATGTTTTTCTCTCAAGTACAGGCAGCTAGGTGGCACAATGGATAGAACACTGGACCTGAAATCAGGAAGACCCTTCTTACTGAGTTCAAATTTGACCTCATATACTTAAGATCTGTGTGACCAGGGGCAAGTCATGCAATACAATTTGCCTCTTGTTTCCTCTTCAGTAAGATGAATTGAAGAAAGAAACAGCAAATGACTAAAATATATTTGCTAGAAAACCCTACTGGGGTCATGAAGAACCAGACATCACTGAAACAACTGAAGAACAGCTCAAGTATATGTGAGAGAATGGAGTTTTGGACAGAAAATAGGCATTAGAACCTCAATGACTTGAGATTAGAAACATGATTGTCTATGTGATCTTGCAAAAAACAACTTAATGTTTCTATTATATTAAATATCAGAGAAAGCATCATCCTACAATGGCAGAATATTTCCTCACAAGGAGATCCTATTCATCACTTACATTGTAAGGATAACTCTTACCTCTGTTCCTTTAGCAATTAAAGGACAAAATTAAATTTGATAAGATCTTTCAAATAATTTATAAGTAGATCCATCTAGATTTTTTATCTTATTTTGTAGAACTTCACAAAGTTAAAGTATTTCAATCAAGTGCAAATCTTGAATAGAAATTAGGGTCATCTGCTCTACAATTTTAGACATTTACTAGCTATTGAAAATCTACTATAACAAGGAATCCTAGACTGCTGCACTCTATGGATGGCTTCTCATTTTATGAGATAAGTACACACTTTTCTGAGTTTACTGTCCCTATTTGCAAAAGAGACATGAGGAGCTGTACCAGGTTAGACATGCTTTGGTTGCTTTACTGAGGAGCCTTTTCATTAGAAAGAGAGTATTGTCCATTAAAGTCTAAATGTTATTGGCTAGAGAAAAATTGTCAAAATGGATTGTCAAAACTCACTTTAGAAATGTCATTTAAACAAGAATCTGGAATTGGAAAAGACCAAAGAGCAGAAGAGAAAGAGAATAAAAAAACAAAAAGAGATGAAAGGGATACAATAAAACAGATAAAAAGAAGAAAGTACCAGAAAAGTTTATCACAGATTCCTAGAGCAATGAAGAAACAGAAAACAATATTGTGTGGCCTTGCAACTTTTGCAATTGACAGTGAAGAAGCATAAAGATTATTTGCTCAGAAATTCTCTTATTTTGGTCTCATTCATAGAGGAGGATGAACTCATCATTCAGGAAGGCTTTACAGATAATATTATTGATGTTGCTGACATGAAAACACTAGAAAGAGAGCAAATAGTTAAGTTCTATGCCTATCTATAGCAGTCTACATCAGGAGCTATTGCTGACTTTGTTATTCTGAAAAAATATGTTTTTGTAATATTCTTTTACTCTTCTCTCTGAGAAAAAGTTCTGACCTTGAATTGATAAAAATTATTTATGCACTCTCTCATCCACAGCTGAGAAGATCCTACAAGGACAGGGAAACAGAGGCAAGACTCTTAGATGATAAATTGCTATCTCCATGTTTCCCCAAAAGAACATTTGTTATCCCTGAATACCCTGATATATTCCTCTTCACTGTTTTTGCACTGACCTCTATACCTTTCCAAACATATTAGGCCATCCTTTGAACTCTTATATAAATCCTAGCTTTCCCCCTGCTAGCAGCTTATCCATTAAGGAGAAAGTCAAAATGCAATAATCTTGCATATGTGAAATAATTTTTTTTGTCTCTTATAACCCTGAGTCCTATGTTGTTGTGAAATTCTTTCACAATTGGAAAGCTAAATCATCATAGAAGCTGAACTTTATCAATGTGATACAGGAAAAGTGATGTGGAGAAGTAAACGACTGATTTTAATTGTATGTTTTTGCATTTAATTACCAGAAATTATAGTTGAAGTAGTCAGAAGGTTATTTCAGTGTTCTATACAGGGCCACTTGTGTTTTATTGTTTGTTTGTTTGTTTGTTTGTTTTATTTTATTTTAAATTGTCAAAGTCCAATAAACTATGGGAATCCCTCTTACTTATTTATGAAGTAGAGGCTTTGTCGAATAAAGATAATATTATGGTCTTACAGTATTATATTCTACTATTTCTTTTTTCTCAGCTGACTCTAGAAATTTTGTGGGGAATATTTTAACTCATCTGTTGTTATTTTAATTCACTGTAAAAATTTCAAAACAATTTATTCCCAAAGCAAAACTATTTGCTTTTCCCTTAAGTCTTCATTTGGGTAAAAATCCTTTAACTTTTTTTTGGTGTAATTTACTATTTGCTTATCCCTAAAAATCCTAGCTATAGGACCACAGAAAAAGTTGATAAAATTTTAATAATGTATAAAAATAATTCAAGAATAATTATTTTTGCAAAAAAAAAAAAGAAAAGAAAAACAGGGAGCTAGGAGGTGTAGTGGATAGAGCACCACCTCTGGATTCTGGAGGACTCAATATAAATCCAGTCTCAGATGCCGAATAATTACCTAGCTGTGTGATCTTGGGCAAGTCATTTAACGCCACTTGTCTTGCAAACCGCCGCAAAAAAATCTATTGCGTAGTAATGACGATGGAAAATGTAGGATTCAGGAAAAGGTGCTTAAAGAATGGGTTCTTTTGGAGTGAAAAACTCACCAACTCACTGACTCTGGATGGTCAGAAAGCGTTAAATTTTAATTCACAGATTGCTCAAACTGTAAGTTACTGAGAACAAAAAGTTCACAGGTTTAAGTTCTTTGGGGAAGCAACAAGGTAATGAGTTACTTAAAGGACAGACTGATTAGCAGAAGTTAAGATTAAAAAGGCTAAATTGCTTTAAAGAAAAAGCAAAGAAAGATGGGTACATCTATATAGACACAACTGCATGGAGCTCAGACTATATTGTTCCAGTAGCATTGCCAGACTGTGTTGATCTGAGAGAGAGGTTGCCCACCAGGAGAGGGAGGAAAAAAGAAAGGGAGGGGGCAAGTGGAAAGACAGAGAGAGAGAAAAAGAGAGAGAGAGAGAGAGAGAGAGAGAGAGAGAGAGAGAGAGAGAGAGCAGAAGTCCATTCAAGCACCTTTCTAGTGGACTTCAGGTTCTTGAAGAGTTAACTCCAGGTATTCTCCATTGCATATACCCCAGGATTGAACTCCATGAAAACACTTATTGAGCATGGGTGGTTTTCTACTTACTAGTACTGAGTGCTAGACCCCTGCCCCAAAGGGTATTAGCAAAACTCCAGTATAACTTAGGAAATGGAGACTGCAAATAATCAACACAGAACAGAGAACATCCTCTGCAAGACAGAAAAGTTTCAAAAGATTGCAGCATTTTCTCTGTGCACTGTTTCAGTAAAGGAAAAAATTGGGTCAAGAAATTTGGAGTCTGAAATTTTGAATCCAGGCCACTTACTTCTGGTGTGATCTACAATGATCACTTAAGTTCTCTGGGACTCTGTTAACTATATATTGTAGTGTTTGGGGCTCCCTTTCTTCTTATTGAACTCTAGAATGATTACCCCACTTTCAAGGTATTGTGCTTAAATCTATAACTTCTGAGCATTTCCACCTTTACTAGAGGAAAATGCAATTTAATAAGATGATATAGTAAGGAGTAGAATGAAATAATATATATTTTCCATACCATCTTCCTGATCCCTCTTACCATACAAAAATCCCCAGATCTTGGACAAATTCTTCCACAAATACCCATATCATTAATTTTTTGAGTAACTACAAATAATATCATAAATGAGGGAGTATTTTAGGTAGCAAATCAAACCTGCCAAACTGACAATATAAGTGTGTAATTTATGATGATGTCACCATTATTCTTAAATCTTACTTAAAATTCTTCTTGGTTCTTCTGGCACCCCTTGGTCCTAAGGTGATGGCTAAGCACTAAATCTTCTTTGCCTTTGTGACTACTAAGCAGACAATATCTTCTTACTTCTTTCATCTGTAATAATAGTTTCATGATAATCCAAGGCAACTCAATTTTATTGGATATTGAATAATGACTAGAATCTCACCTTGAAAAGGTCAAGTAGACTTTTTCTGTTATACTCCCATATTTAATCAAAATTCATATTTACCTAATTCCTCAGATAAATATTAACTTCAATTTGCAAAATGGTGGAGGATAATGCTGAGGTAGAAAAGACAAAGTTATGGTACCTATGGAATAAAGCGAAAAATGTAAAGAAAAGGGATCAAAGGGGTCGTCAAGTCTCCCTTGGTCACATAAATTTGGGGCAAAATTCTGCAACACTGAGGTAGTTACTTAAACCTTTACCTGCTTCATTTTTCTCAGATGATAATAACAGGGATAATATCATCTACCTCCCAGATTTTTATGAAGACCAAATGAGTGAATATTTGTAAAACACTTTGTAAACCATAATTCATTAAGTTCATTATTGTTCTGAGATGAATTGGAGCTACTAGAACAGGTGTGGGACTATAGACAAGCACTGACTCTTGGGCCCATTTGTGTGGCCACCTCATTTTTGTTGTTGTGCTCTTTGTTAATATGTGTTGCATTGTGATTCTAAATGGGTACTGAATTGTGTGTGTGAATCTTTTCTTCTTTTTTAAAATTTATTTAAGCCAATGGGGTTAAGTGACTTGACCAAGGTCACACAGCTAGGTAATTATTTTGTATTAAAGCCAGATTTGAACTCAGATACTCTTGACTCTAGAGCTAGTGCTCTATCCACTGTGCCGCCTAGCTACCCCCATGTGTAACTCTTGATGAAATTTTATTGGTTAATTCATCCCCGAAAGAGCTAGGATGCCTTAGATCAATTAGGGAAGGACAAAACTATAATTAGGTCTATGTTTTAGGAATAGTAACTTTTCAGGTGTGTGGAGTATGATTATAGTTAGGATGCAGGAATAATTCCTTAAAATATCTGTAATGTAGCAAAAAAAAATCCATACCATTACAGGCTATTCATCTCTAGCATTCAGTGTTATGAATTAGATACTCTATCTTCAGATGAACCAGGTTTTGCATCTTATCTCGAATAAGATCTGTCTTCTGATATCTGGAGTCAGTCAGATTGCTTTAATCTCTCTGGATCAGTTTCCTCATCCATAAAATGGGGATAAAAATACTCAAACTTTAATCTAGCCAGGGTATCATGAGATTAGATGGAATATGAGGTATGAAAAAACACATATATATGTTTGTGCAATTTATATATACACATGCTACATATAAACATATAAGCACCTATACTATACACATGTGATCATAGGTACCTGTGTATGCAAATATGCTTATGTGGAAATAAACATTTTGTATATGTGTGTAAATATGAGTATCTCTATCTATCTATGTATCTATTTATATCTATATAGAGAGATTAGAAAAAAGTATAGTCAGGAGTGAAAGTGTACTCATTGACAGGAATAATTTGAATAACTGCTCCAACATATGAGTAATAAAATGGATATAGGCTTGAAGAACCAATAGACTAACATTCAAACAAACACATGCAGATCTATAGTACACCAAAAGAGAGATGGAGAAATTAGTAGCAATTATAAATAAGCTTTTAGGATTTTAGCACATTATTTATGTATAAGATGAATAAAAGAACTGTAATATATTTTTAAATCATAGGACAAGAAATGTTATACTTTGTCACATGCAATACTGAGAGCTATTATATTAAAAAAATGACTGTTTTAAATCTATTGGTTACTTAAATTGTGAAGATATGATCAGAGGAAGGAAAAAAGCTCTAACATTAGTCCAATAAAGATAAACAGACACTGAAGTCAGTGCCTAGGCCTTCACTGTAGCTGATTGATCCTTTTATACCTTTCTAATTTACTCATTATTCCAATAACTATATAGTCTTTTTAAAACCTTTTCATTACTCATAAAACCTCCCATAGTTCCCCCTTCTCTTTTCTCCCAGAATTTTTTAACTTATTTTACTGAAATTCATTTTATTTCCTTCTGAATATTTATAACAAAAATTTATTACTGAAAATTATTTTGCTGAAATACAATTGAGTCCATTAGCCAAGAATTCCCTTTAATCAAAACATTCGTCTTATCTTATGCACACACAGATGTGCTATTGTAGCCTTCACTCCTGTCTCATATGAGGTCCTTCTTGTAAATTTAAGGCTCTCCCTTTACATACACATTCCTTACCATCTTCTCAAGCAGATTATCCCTTCTATAAAATCTATTTTTCATTTCTCATCATTTACCTTCCCTACTGTCTACAAATATGACTATGTCTTCTTTATTTAAAAACCCTCTCTTGAACTATTTATTCCCATCAACTACCCCATATCTCTTCTTCCTTTCATTACTATATAGTTTAAAAAAGCCATCTACACATTCCTCTTCCACTTCCTTTTCTCTTATTCTCTTAACTCTCTGCCATTTAACTTGCAACCTCATCAGTCAAATGAAACTGCTTTCTTAAATTTTAACATTGACTTTTAATTGCCAACTTTAATGACTTTTTCTCAATTCTCATCCTTTATGAACCGTACAACCTTGACACTGTTGATCACTCTTTTTCCTGAAATTCTATGCTCTTGGCTTTTATGACATTACTCTCCTGGTTCTCCTTCTACCCATTTTACCACACCTTTCAAATAAAAGGCCTTGAATTTTTTAAGCAGAATATTTTTAGAATGTGGATCCATAAATGGATAAAATGTCATATATGGCATATCTTGAAATTATTGGTGTACATTATTTATCAAATTTAATAAACTGCCAGTTTTCCTAGAAGATAAGCTAGTTTTTTTTATCAACACAATGATTTACCATGTTTTCAATAATTAATTTTCCCCTTGTTATATTTAAGCTATAGAATCTATTTGAAAGGATTTCTGTATTTCTATTAGACTTATCTCTACACTAGACAGGAGTAATAGGAAAAAATGTATAATTGTACTGATCTTTTTACAAAATGGGTTTAGCTAGCCTGTGAGAATGAGTTCTATTATTAATTCTATACAAGCTCATTATTCTTTAATGCTGTTAGGCCCCCTACATCAAATACTGCTTTCTGTGTTGAAACTCTAAGTACCTGAAAATGGTTATATTTCTAAAGTGAATTATTTCCTTTTTTTAAAGTTATCAGAATCATTGGCTAAAATAATTAAATGCCTAAATTTAGGGCCACTCAACTCCATTTTTTTTTCAATCTGGCATTTTTCATTTTATATGAAGAAAGAAGCCATGGGAGCTTGTTACATCCTAGAATTATATTTCTTATAGAATTTTCCTAATAAATGCAATCATATAGAGCAAATTGAACAGATCAAACAGAGCAAAATTGGGTTGCCCTTAGTTGAATACTTATTGAATTGTATAATCAAGAAAGAAGATCTGTCCATCTTCTGCTGCTCTGACAATTACAACTTGTCTAAAACATATTCAAAAAAACTTTCTTTAGTTCATCCACAATCAATACAGAATTATCTAATATTTCAAACTGTTACTTTCCAAGCTTCTTTACCACTTAAAAAGAAAGCAACAGTAATAATTGTCTCATTAAAATAGATTTTTGAAGCAGGTGTAACACGTTTATTTTTGCATCTAAAATACTGAACTTGAAACCCCTAAATTGTTTTTGATTTTGTTACAAAATTAATTAGATTGTGGATCAAACTTATACATATTGAACTATATTTAATCAGTATATAGAGCATTTTTAGTCTTTTCATTTCATCCTTCATGTTTTCTATAATTTTGTACAAAAGAAATATACCTTCATTATTATTTTGATTATAATGTGCATTTTAAAATTTTTAATTCTTAACATCATTTTTTATATTTTCTTGCTTCTCATATTTACTGCAAATTTTAACTTATGGTAAACAAGTATTTCCTGTCTCCTTCTGGAAATCATTAAAGAGTATTTCTTATATATTCTATCTATCTTCTACAAAATATTCTTAACATCTTAACACTAAATTCTGATATGTTATTTTTCTAAGAAAATAAGCTCGTTAAGTAAGATATTAAATCATCAAAGGAGACTTTTTCCCCCTTTTATTCCCTGCTCCCTTTTTATTCATGTTCATTTTAAACTCTTGATTGACACAGAAAATGAAACTTTGGTAACCCTCACAGTTTGGTAGAGGAAAGGCCTTTCTTACACTGCTACTATTAAGAGATGTTATTAGCACCAAAGACATGAAAATATAGAATATAGTCAATTGTTTTATAAAACTAATTTCAAGGGGTGGCTAGGTGGCATAGTGAATAAAGCACTGGTCCTGGAGTCAGGAGTAGCTGGGTTTAAATCTGGTCTCAGACACTTAATAATTACCTAGCTGTGTGGCCTTGGGCAAGCCACTTAACCCCATTTGCCTTGCAAAAAAAACATAAAAAACTAATTTCATACTTGCAGAATATTCCCTAGGGAAAATAAAAGTAGTATTTGGAAAATGTGATAATCTGTGTTATGATCTCTTATTTGGAATTTGGTTTCTGAATTCTCAATACAACATTTATAACAGAGTTCTTAACCTGAGTCTCACAAGGGATAAATATGTAGTTTTCAGAGAGTCTGTGGTTGGGAAGACAGATTGTATGTTAATGTTTGCATTATAGAATAGCTTATTTAATTGTAATTTCCTTTTTTTCTATTATGTTTTTCTTTTCATTTTTTTGGTTATTGACTAGATTTTGCATTCTAGAAGAAGTGAATGAATAATCATTGTTGCTATTCAGTCATTTTATTTATACCCAACTCTTTCGGACTTCATTTGTGATTTTCTTCAAAAAAGCTGTAAAGGCTTATCATTTTCTTTGCAGCAAAATCTGCAGATGAGGACACTGACGTAAAATTGAATAATTTTCCCAGGATCCCATAGCTGGTAAGTATCTTAACCTGGATTTGGATTCTTCCTGTCTATAGTACCAGCAGTGTATTCACTGTGTGACCTTATTTGATACAGTGAAAACGAACCAATTAAAAGCATTTTCAAAAATTCTACGTTCAGTTCTATTCTTAAAAAACCAATAAGATGAATGAAAGCTTACAGAATGGTAAAATAAAACTATATTGTTCTTATAATGTATTGTTTTTCCCATTGATTGCTGACTTATTTTAAAAAGCATTTGGATTCTGGTGTAAATAGCTCATTTCCCTTGTAATCTAAATTGTTAGATAGTGGTCCATTTGTATTATTTCTAAATGTCTTTTTATTTGTCTGAATGCATGTGGGGGGAGTGTGTGGGGGTGTAGGTGTGTGTGTTTGTTCACAGAAACAAACCCATTACTTACATATTATGATATTCTACAGATTGGCCACTTGTAAGAAAATGTTGATGGCACAGTTAAGCTCCATGATGTTTCAACAGATATCATTCATGTGCACAGGAAGCATCTCAAAGGATATTAGATATAGATGAAGAATCTATGCTAATAAATGTAAAATAGTTTCTTATTTCCCATGGAAAAAATTTGTAATAAGAAGGCAGAGTGTTATATGAGGGCAGCAGGAAGTTCAAAAATTATACCTCAAATATTATCTAGTTATAGATTATGATCTATTGAAACCTGTGGGGGAAAAACAAGCTAGACAATTTTCAAGAACTACCTTTTTTTTTTGTAAAATCACTTTCAAAGTAATTGTCCTGTAGAATAACTAATATACTATGAAAATATATACGAGACAGCTATACTTATGTACTGTACTATCCCTTTTTATATGTTTCTCCTTTGAATGAATACAATTAAAATAATTTTTAGACATTAAAAAGGAATTAGGAATTAGCTTCAAACAAAAATATCAATGTAATATCCTTCTTGGATTTCTTCTACTAGCTGGAAACTTTTAATGTTCATTTAAATAATGCATGTTATCCAGTATATTTCAGCCATTTCTTCTACACTAGTGGTAAGTTTATTTCTATTAATATTTATTAGATAGAAGAAAATTCATTTGGAATCCTAGAATTCATTTCAAAAAATCAAGTATAAATATTTTATTTTTTACATAAAAGCTGTATCAGATAATAAAACTGCAAATGGGATGAATTATTTTTTCATGATAAAGGCTTCATGTATCTGAAAATAGTCAGTAGTGAAATAAATTTGTGTATTAATTTTATATGTTGTACACTATATGCTGTATAATAAACTCAGAAAATAACAAATCCCATATGAAATTTCATTGAAGAGAAGGAATTTTTATTGGATACTAGAATATTACGTTTATGTGTTCATAACCTATTTCTTCTAAAAGAAAATTTTCTAACATCTTATTTTTTTTTTCTAGGAAATAGAGAAGAAAGACTTACTCATATCTGAAGGCAGTTAAAATCAGATGCATCTTTATGTCTATCTTTTTTTCCTGTCTTAATTTCATAAGGTTGAATTTGAAATAACCTCATGAGCTTTGAAATGTTAGTCCAGCAAGTTTTCAAGAGTTGGGGAAGTGAGAGTGTACAGGAATTTGTCAGGCAAACAAACAATCAAGAAACAGATAAAGCCATTGGTGAACTGCTTCGCCTAGAACAAAAGTAACAAAAAAAAATATCAGATCAGTTTATTGGTCATGCCACATTTGGAAGCGATTCTGTTAGAAAACTTTGCAAACTTTTGTGTCTGAACCTACCTCAAGGATAGATTTTATATTAAAAAGAGGGAGCTATATAGTGTTTCTAAGAAATATTTATACCTTTATTATTGTTGTTTGAAGTAAATATTTTGTATATCCTAATCAGTGTTAAATGGCTACAGTAAATTTTTTAAAGATGGAATTAAGTGTTAATAACTAATATCTCACAGTTGTGGGAATAGAGACTTTATTACCTAAAATTAGAAAAGGCACAATTGACTCCTCAAGGTTGCCTCTAGATCCCACTCTGAGAGACTAAAGGAAGAGATTTGTTACAAAATAAAATAACTGCTTCAATGATGAGATCACACTCTTCTTCTTTCCCAACCAGCATCCCACATTTGATCATAAGTAGTTTCCCTCACCGCTACTACAAGTAAGAGGTGGAATTCTAGGAAAACTTTAGTAGATAAAAAATGATATCAATAAAATTTATTAATTTAAAATGATTATTGAAACCATTCTCAAGACTAGATTGTCTTGCTTATCAGATTTCAGATATCACTTCCTGGTTTATTGGAAATAATTAGTTATGAAGAGCTCTAGTTTACATTAATATGTGTTTGACAGACCACAGGGATTATCCAGAAGCAAGGGAGATGTAAGAAAATAATATTTTCTTATGTAATTATTACATAAGTATTTTTTCTTTACTGATTATTGTCTCATTTCTTCCCAATATTGAACATTATATATTAAACTAACAGAGTACTGCACTGAGTTATGTACAGTTTAAAATATTTCTATTTGTCATTGCTTATTCTGTCTTGCATCCACTTCATTTGGAGCATCAGCTGGCTTCAGGAGCATTTTCAAGAGATCATTGTTTTCCCAGAATAATTCAGTTATCATTTCCCTCTTGTTCTGGATCCTTTTATAAAATTCTCCAGATTACGTCTCTCCTGTTTGTGATAGTTTGAGTTATAATCCCTTTTGCTTTCTCTGTTCAAGAATGTTAACTTCTGACTGTATATTTGTTTTTGTGTGTGTGTGTGTGTGTGTGTGTGTGTGTGTGTCTGAAGTTCTGGAATAGTTTGGGAAAACTCATCTCATTTAATATAATTCACATTATCATCTTAATTGGAAGTCACTTTAAATAATTCTTAAAATTCTATTTCTGATAGATCATAAGGAGATTATTTGGGTAATTTTTTCTTTATATTTCTCAGGAAAAAAAAAAACAAAACAAAAATCCTTTCATCAAATATCTCTATTGAGGTTCTGACATCTCCCTCCCATCTGCTTTGTCTCTATCTTTGTCTCTGTCTGTCTGTCTCTCTGTCTGTCCATCTGTCTGTCTCTCTTGCTCTCTCTCTCTCTCTCTCTCTCTCTCTCTCACACACACACACACACACACACACACACACACACACACACACACACACACAGACACATCTATCCCTAAAAGAAATAATATGCAAATAAAAGACTAAAAGCTAATATCTGGTAGATTAGTGGTCAGAGTATTAACAATCAGGATTTCCAAAGATTAATAACCATGTGGAAAAATGATAGTTGTTCCAAATATGTAATAACAAGAGAATATGTATCATACTAATTAACATTTCACTTAAAACTTCAAATTGGAAAAGATGACTATAGATAAAAGCATGCAATGCTAGAGGGATTATGAAGCAACTTGTACATTAATATGCTATGATTATTGAACTAATGATTTCATCCAACCAGTCTTAAAGTAATTTAAAATAATGAATTTATTCCAATTATTTGTAAAGTGACTACAATATTACTGTTCTTTAACCTCACTTCTAGTCCTACATTCAATAAGTAAATGGTAGTCACATATTAAAAAAGTATCTCATATTAAAATAAAATATTTATACCAATATGTTGTTTCTGGAGTTTTCAAGAGGAGGGACAAATAAATGAATTGTGGTGTATGAATGTGATGGAGTAATACCAAAACCTAATAAAGGATAAAAAGTGGTAAAAAGCATGGGAAGATTTACATTAACTGATACAAATTAAAATGCACAAAATGATGAAAAGAACAAAGAATAAAAATGAAATTACAATAAAAACTCAATAATGTAGAATAATTTTTAAATCAATCCTAAAAAACATATGAGTTTATTAACCCCTGGATAAATATCTTTCTCTTTTTTTACCTTCAAAAAGGACAGAGTACAGTTCCCGATGATTGCAATACTGCCAGACATAATGAAAATGCTAATGTTTTGCTTAAGTAACTTTTTATGCTTTTATTTTTATTCTTTTGTTTTAACCAATCTGGGGCAGGAAGGGAAGGTGATATATTTGGAAAAGCCAAGGGAAATTATAGGTAAATTATATCAGATAATTTTAGAAATAGAATATGTTCAGCATATATTTTTTCGACTTAATCCTGGTAGCTTTCATCCCTTGTTTCTTTAATATTTCTCTTATGATTGTTTATTTATGTATGGCTTTTGATTATTGTATACCCAGTAGATTTTTAGCAACATGAGGACAAAATTGTCTTTTGCCTCTTTTTTTTATTTCCAGAACTCAATAGAGTGTCTGACAAATATTGAGTGCTTAATAAATGTTAACAATCTCAATTATCAATAATACTGATGTGTTGAAGTTCTAGGACATTTGAATTATGTTTTATAACTTAAAATACATTTGTATATGTATATGTCCATATTTATGTCTATACTTATGCATTTTCTGAGGGCTATACATGTGAACAAATATGAGTACTTGAAACATTTAATTTCTCTAATTTTAAATCATATAAGAAATTTTGTATTCTTGTGTAAATTAGCAGAAATTTTCTACAACTGCTTTATAATCATTTTTTTTAGATATTTGTGCAAGACAATGGAGTTAAGTGGCTTGCCCAAGGCCACACAGCTAGGTCATTATTAAGTGTCTGAGGCCAGATTTGAACTCAGGTACTCCTGACTCCAGGGCCGGTGCTCTATCCACTGGACCACCTAGCTGCCCCTCTTTATAATCTCATTTTTGATGGAGAATAAACTTTGAAGAAGTTTGCAGAAAAGACTAATTCTGCTGATCCAATTTCTCAAAAAACTTACATCTAAATTATTCTTTGGTTTATGAGGCAGAAGTATCTCTTGACATCATTAGCACATAGTTTTTGCTTCAATTTTGCAGAAAAGGAAAACTGATTTATTCAAGGTTTTATAGTTGTTACATAGAAAGATCAGGACTTGACAAATTCAAACTACTTAGGCTTAAAATACAGACTTTTACATGCCATTCAAGAACAATGAACTAGAAAAAATTATAGTGAGGTCATAATAAATCTATTTAATTAGAAAATTGTGTGATAGCAAACTGTCAAAAAAACTTGGTAAAGTATGAAAAAAAATATTTGATTCTGAAAACAAAAAGTTGGATGTTTGATTTAAGCTGCTTCTACATTTCTGACAAACAAATTTAATGTATCCCTCAAACTCCTTCTGTAAGGTAGCTTGTTGAAAATAACATTTTCTCTTTCAAACAACTGTTCTCACCCATGACTTCATGTATTTTACTTGGTTGTCCTCAAAGTCCTCACCTATTAGGAGAAAAATTATAATAGTCTTCTTTCTGAAGTTGCCATCATTTTCATTTTTGTTTTGTTTGGGTTTCAACTATGAGAAGTAGTACAAAATTGTTATTTTTTTCCACTTCATGGTTTTCACTTGCAGTAAAGGAAAACTGTCTGGAACTATTGTCTTGTTCCTTGGTTTTTAAGGGCAGATAAAAGGGAATTATAGTTTATCTGATTAGTGATTTTAGGAGCAAAACTAATAATCTCATCTCACTTGGTGCAAGCACGTGATTATTTCAAAGGTCAAAATCTCCAATAACACAAAACACACACCTAAGTCATGTTCAAGGAACACTTTGGCAGTTGAGATCAACTCAAATAGATTTTTGTTGCCTTATTATGACCTGTAGAATAATTTTTTTCCACATGAAAAGCACTCAGTATGCCGTGGTGGCCTCTATTATTTCAATGATAGCAGAGAGATTCTGTGAGGTTGGTGAAAAAAATTTCACAGCCTGGAGAAGTAGCATCATATGTCCCTGATGGAGGAGATGCAAAAGGCAAGTATCTAACCATCATTTATTTGTAAAAACTCTCTCTAAAAAATGCTTGAAATAATTGGAGAACTGATTGTGACAGAAACTTTTAATTCTCTCATACTTACTTTCACACTAAAAATTTAGTCAAAAGTTATTTTCCTTCTTTTTTTTTTAATCATTCTGCCCAGAGGATAGTAATTTTGGGGGGTTTTGTTTGCTTTTTAAATTTGCGACTTTTTATGATATTGATATAAATAAATGTTAGATCAGGTCCATATGAGAATTAATTGAATGAATAATGGTTCTCAATTTTATATTTGTGAAAAAAAAGAAGAGCATGGAGAGATACAATACTTTTCTGGAGTTTCTATCTGTCAGTGAGTTATTGATTACAACTTTGTAAAATGAAGATATAAAAATTAATATCACTAGAGGTATGTGTGTGTATGCACTTGCACATGAGTGAGCAAACTGAAACACAAAAAGGAAGATATTCCAAAGAAAAAGTCAAAGAAACTGAATGTTGAACAGAAATGTTCAACTCATTGTTTAAATGACAAGAATGAAGACTGATAGGTGAAGAGCCAAGAAAAAATCCAGTAAATTTATAGAAGGTTGGATTGATCTCCTGAGGCAAAATTTTTGGAATGGACATAGATTAGAAACACAAAGGATTGCCAATCTTTAATGGCTTGTGATTTTCATTTCAGATTTATCAGAGACAAAAGAACTGAGATGATAGCATCAGGTATCAATAAAGATCAGATATGTTGTGTTTGGACCCTGGGACTAACTAGAGATCTTCAACAAGAGACTGGATAATTATTTGTTTATTTGAATATAGTTTAAAATATCTTTCTATATAAGAAAATAGAAAGCAGTAGTAAAAATTAAAATTAAGAATTTATGAAATAAATTTCTATATTTAGAAAAAATACTGAAATAAATCATTATTAATCAAATTTAATACACTACATGCATAAGGAAATAAGGTGAAAAAATAGAAAACATCTTCAAATTTTCCAATTATAATTAAAACCAATCAGATCATTAAAGTAGAAGGAATGTGTTAAATAAGTAAAGCTTTAAAGTTCAGTCTAGTGCAGAAATATTATGCTTCTATGGTTCTAGACTAATTTATTGTCTTCAATGGTCTATTCTTAAAATAATTTAGTTTGCTGTATTTTTAAAAAGTCTTTGCTATTTCCCTACTGTCTTTTTTCCGTAACTTTCCAGAGAGGCATTCTACATAACATGAGGAAAAAGGGGAAAAATAATTGATCTGCTCATGAAAAATGCCTCCAACATGAACATGTGTACTATATTATAATCATTGATCACCATCTTCAGCAAAGGACTGGCTATGGCTGAATCTTTTCATAGCTTCTTTAAAGTCAATACTTATTTTTTGGATTCCATGAAGTTTTCTTTTCTCTGCTTACTTTACTCTATTTCAGATTTTTAATGCCTCTTTATGTTTCTCAAATTCATCACTTCTTCCAGAAATGAAACAATCAATAGATTATATATATATATATATATATACATATATACATATAATAGTTATAAAATTATATTTTATTTATATAGAGCCCAGTTATAATTAATGTTTAATAACTGAACTTCTCTTAAATTTATTCTATATTATTTACATGTTTCATCAATTTTACTAAAAGACAATTAGGAAAAACCTAAATCAAACCCTGATTTATGACTTTTACGAAATTGTGAGGTGTAAGTGCTCACACTAAATTTGCCCTTCTAAATCAATTTGAGTTAGCATCAACAAACCATGGTTGTATACTAAGAATCTGTTTCCTTATTCCCCAATCTGTTGTAACTAATTTTTCCTGCTTTTTAAATGACAAAACAAGAAACCTTTTGTTGTGCTTATTATGAGGGCTTTTTCTTATCCCCATCCTCTTATAAGCCTTATTAGTAGAGTGATTGAATCAAAGGAAATGGGTGTTAGTCATTTTACATAACTCCAAATCATTTCTCCAAATCATTATATTTATTCATAGCTCCTCCAAAGTGTAAGAGTATAGTTATCTTTCCAAAACTCCTCCAATCTTGACTCTTGCCATACTTGTCAATTTTCTGGGTGTAAGATGAAATCTCAGAGTTGTATTAATGTACATGATCTTTAATGATATGATATGACCTTTAATGATTAGTTTTTTAAACATTTTATGTAATAGAAAGCCAGATAGAAATGCAAATGGAAATACAGATGCAAATAGAGGTGTGTGCTAGATTTGTGAGATTTGTGAGAACTAATTATTTCTTTTTGCAAGGGAAATGGGGTTAAGTGGTTTGCCCAAGGCCACACAGCTAGGTAGTTATTAATTGTCTGAGCTTGGATTTGAACTCAAGATACTCCTAACTCCAGGGCCAAATGCTCTAATCCACTGTACCACCTAGCTGTCCTCATGAGAACTAATTATTTTTTTTTTTTTATTTTTTAGTTTTTTAGTTTTTTGCAAGGCAATGGGGTTAAGTGGTTTGCCCAAGGCCACACAGCTAGGTAATTTAGTAAGTGACTGAGGCCAGATTTGAAATCAGTCACTCCTGACTCCAGGGCCAGTGCTCTATCCATTTTCACCACCTAGCCACCCCCCCACCACCTAGCTCACCCTCTTGCCACCTAGCTGCCTCCCCAATGAGAACTAATTATTAAATTTGTAGATGTTATCACTTGAACCTTGGAAATCAGCCAGTGATATATATCATGGTTTAGTTTGCTTTGTTGTCTAAATTTAAGAAAATGAGATATAAAAATATTAATAATAATTTAAATATGTAAAATGTTTACTAACTTTTTGAACACCAATTATTAAAATGTATGTCAGTCTTAAATGCATCTATAGATCTATATATAGAGAGAGATAGTCAGAGGTAGAGAGAGCAATCTGTTAATGATTGTCTATGAAACCTATTGCAGAGAAATTTGATGTATTATTTTTCTAAATTTGACTACTTCCTTTCTTATCCTACTTTCATTGATTTTATTTTTAAAGAAACCCTTTCAGTTTCTTTTTCTCAAATATTTCTTTTATAGCTTTTGCAGTTTTCTTTACATCTTTTTTTGGATAAAAAATGCATCTCCTACTGAAAAATACAAAGTTTGCTACTATCCCTAAATTTTTTATGGAATGATCTTTAATTTAATGATATGGTTATATACCAGTTTAGATTGCATCAAAATTTTTAAAAAATATTAACATCAAGAAATATCTTCTTTTAAAAATTTGAACATGATTTCCCTAAATTCAACTTACTTTCAGCAACATAGTACAGTGAAAAAATTAGAGACTCTATAGTTAGAGAAACTGAGCTATACCCCACATCTGATGCTTACCCTACTATGTAAAAGTTTTCAAGAACTTTGTGTATACATTTAATTTCATGCTCACAACAACTTTGGGATATATGTTCTGTTATCATCATTAAATCTATCTATCTATCTGTCTATCTATCTATCTATCTATTTATCTATCTATCAATCAATCAATCTATCTATCTATCTATCTATCTATCTATCTATCTATCAATCCATCTTTCTATCAGCAATGAGAAAACTTATCTTAAAATAGATTAAAAGATTTTGGGAGATTATCAACATTACTGTTAGAGGCTAGATTTGATCTATGGCTAGATCTGAACTATATATAAATCCACTACTCTATCCATAAAATCAGAGTAAACGGTGTCAGAATAAATAGCTCCTCTGGCGTGATGACATTCCTAGTCATGTTCAGGGCTGCTTCTCCACATTTGGTGTGTGTATCTGATTTATTCAATTTATTCTTCTTTATCTCCAACAAACTGCAGCAGGTACAGGTGGCTACACCTCAGTAAATTGTCTCTACAAACAGATGAAACCAGGTTGATGGTAACCAATGAACAAGTTTCAAACCTGTTCATGAGATGGGGGGTATAGGCCTCAAATTTGTGAAGACTTTTCCTAGTTTAATAGTGACTAAGAATAATTTATTCCAAAGGCTATGATGGCAGCTGAAGTAGAAGTCATGGAGTTCTAAAAACTTGGTCAGTCAGTGAAGATGCAAGAGGCATCCACTGTATCCTGGGACATAGACATTTGTCCAAATTTTTATCATTCCATTAGACTTTGATGCCTAGAAGAGAGTAGTTGACAAATGTCCAAATCTGCCTTATTTAAATCCAATTCACACACAAGACATCACTCCATGATATCACTGATGCTCTTCAAAAACAAAGGACAAATAGCAACAATGATATCATTGTACCACATGTCAAGGTTTCTGATAAAGGAATAAGATAGTTATTAAAAATAATTTAGAGGATAGTTAATAAAATGGATTAATTTTCAAACTGCTTTACATACCATATAAAAACATCTATATCTGGATTCTAAAATGGAATAAAAAGACTCCAGATTATGTGAGAAAATAAAAAGAAAAAATAAATTACAAATTAATTGTCTTGAATAACAGCTAGAGGATTTCTGCCCCCAGATGATGGAGAGAAGACAGGCACAGTTCTAAATTCTCTTGATTATTTCCCAATTATCATATGAAATAAACCTCTTAACAGATATCCAACCCACAAAACCCAAAGAGAAAAATGAAGGAGAAAGAATATCTACCTCAGCATTGGTCTCCTGCATGCAGCCCTGGGATAATCTGGACAGGTGAGTCTGGAAGCAGAGGGTGGATCAGCCCCAATCAGCCACATTAGCTGCTGAATTGGAGCTGGGGACCCTGAGTGCCCGGGGGCCAGACCTGCTGGATCAGTGTTGCGGCTAGATCATGGGGGCTTAAGTCAACTAGAGAGCAGAGGCACTGATGTTGGCACTGACCCTCTGGAGCTTGCTGACAGGGCTGGTGGGGGGGGGAGAGTTCCAGTGCAGGAGAACTGCTGACACCATCTCTGGGCTTCTCTGGTCTGAGGAACTCTGAGTCCATGCCTCCATTGTGGCTGAGGCCTCTTCCCATAACAAACAATTACAGACTACCTCTGCCTCAGGCACAGGTGTGTGAACAGAAGAATCAGCCCAGCTGACAATAAGGAGAGGGATGACTTCACCACAGGGTAAAGCCCACCATTGATTTAAGGCCAAAGGATTCAATAGTTACAATCCCTCCCTTCAAGATAAGGGAGAAAGCCTCAATCAAGGTCACAGATACTCATGAGAAACCAACCAGCACCTCCTACTGGTGAGCCAAAGAAATTGCTCTCAGTGACTAAAGCCTCTAGCGATTCCCAAACCCCTGTGAACCAGCCCTTCCCCAATTCAAGGTCTTAGCAAAATGAAGAAGTGTCAGCAGAAAAGTGGATCCATACAAAAATTGTTGGAAGGAAAAGACCCTAACTCAGAGAAACCTATAACCTCTGAGGAGAATATGATCTGGTCTTCAGCACATAAAGACTTCCTTGAAGAAATAAGGAAGGAGTTTAAAAATCAACTGTAAAATTTTTGAGAGGCAATTTATACCTTGCAACAAGAAAACAAATCCTTAGAAAATAAAATTGGACAAATGCAAAATGAGAATAAATATCTCAGATCATCTCAGATCCTCAATTAGGCAAGTGCAAAAAGAAAATAATTGTCTCAAAACCCCAATTGGTCAAATGGAAAGCTCTTTCAAAAGTAGAATTGACCAAGTAGAAAAGGAGTTGCAAATGGTTAATGAAGAAAACTCCTACCTAAAAAAAAGAATGGAGTCTGCAGAAACTAATGAATTCATGAGACAGCAAGAGCCTCTTAAACAAAATAAAAAAAATATAGAAAAAATAGAAGAAAATGTAAAATACCTCATCAGTAAAACCACTGACCTTGAGAATAGGCCAAGGAGGGGCAACCTGAGAATTACTGGACTTCCAAAAAACATTGAAGAAAAAGAATCCTGGACTTAATATTAAAGGATCTAGTGATGGAAAATTGCCATGATACCATGGAACCAGAGGGAAAAGTAGTTGTTGAAAGAATAGATCGATCTCCTCCAGAAAAAAGATCCTAAAATGAAAACACTAAGGAATGTTATAGCCAAATACCAGAACTATCTAATAAAAGATAAAATTCTGCAAGCAGTAAGAAAGAAGCAATTTAAATATCCAGGAGCCACATCAAGGATTATGCAGGACTTGGCTGCATCAGCATTAAGGGATCAAAGGGCCTGGAATGAGATATTTTGAAGAGCAAGGGAGCTGGGTATGCAGCCAAGAATCCACTATTCTGCAAAGCTGAGCCTTCTCTTCCAGGGAAAAAGATGGAAATTTAATGAAATGAAAGAATTCCAAAAATTCCTGATGAAAAATACCAGAGCTAAATAAAAAATTTAGATATCAAACAGGAGATTTGAGAGACACACAAAAAAGGTAGAAAAAAAGGGGGCCCAGTAAAAGAAAAAACAACTATCCAATAAGTTGAAACTGGCTATCTCCCAGGATGGGGAAAAAGATTCTCATAAATCTTGAGAATTGTAACACAGAGAGAATATACCTAGCCAGAAGTAATGGACATTGATGACCTATCCATGAGATTGCAATCCTATGGGATGTAACTGATTTTATCCCCACTTGGCAGAAAGATTCTCATAACTCTCAAGAATTTTAAGTCCATTAGATAGAATGTACTTTGTTAGAAGTGACGGTTACTCAGAATTTTCTATGACTCAGATAGAATTATCTTAAAAACACTACCTCCTTAAAAAGGGGGACAGGAAGGAGACAGGAAGAGGAAGGGGACTGAATGGGGTAAATCTTATTACACTAAGAGGTACAAAATACCTATGGTAATAGAGGGGAAGAAGGGAGGAGATGAGAAATACCTGAATCTTCTTTTCATCACTTGGCTTAAAGTCAACTTACACATGCTTAGTTGTCTTACAAAAACATCTAACCTTTCAAGTATTAAAAGAGGACAAGATGAAGGGGATCAGAGAAAGGAAGGGGGAGTGGAGAAAAGGGGGAACTAACAAAAGGAAGGGAAAAGAAAAGGGAAAGAAGAAAGAAGGGGAGGGGTGATAAAGGAGGGGAAACACACTGAATGGGGGTGATATTCAGAGACAAAATACTGGGGAATATGGATAAAGTTGGGGGAAAGGGGGGAAATGCAAACAAAGGGAAGATAGCATGGAGGGCAATAAAGAATTAGTAATCATAACTTTGAATGTGAATGGGATGAACTCTCCCTTAAAATATAAGTGAATAGCAGACTGGATTGAAAACCAGAATCCTGCAATAAGCTGCTTACAAGAAACTCATTTGAAGCACAGAGATACATACAGAGTAAAGGTAAAAGGTTGGAGCAAAAGATATTTTGCTTCAGCTGAAGGGAAAAAAAGCAGGGATAGCAATCCTTATCTAAGACAAAGCAGCTGCAAAAATAGATAGTATTAAAAGAGATAAGGAAGGAAACTTTATCTTCCTAAAAGGTAACGTAGACAATAAAGTTATTTCAATACTGAATATATATGCACCCTATGGGATAGCATCCAAATTCTTAAAGCAGAAGCTGAAAGAAATACAGGAAGACATAGACAACAAAACTCTACTAGTGGGAGACATCAACTTCCTACTTTCAGATCTACATTAACTGAATCATAAAATAAACAAGAAAGAAGTTAAGGAGATAAATAGATTGTTAGAAAAACAAGACATGGTAGACATATGGAACAAAATTGAAAGGGGATAGAAAGAAATATACCTTTTTCTCTGCAGTACATGGAACTTATACAAAAACTGACCATGTACTAGGACATGCAAACCTAATGATCAACTGCAGAAAGGCAAAAATAGTGAATAAATCTTTCTCAGATCACAATGCAATAAAAGTCATTTGCAATATTGGGCCAAGGAACTATAGACCCAGAACCAATTGGAAACTTAATAACCTTAATTTAAATATGATTGGACCAAAAAAAAATATATAGAAAAAATTAATCAATTTATCCTTGATAATGACAATAATGAAACAACATACCAAACCCTATGGGATTCACTCAAAGTGGGTCTCAAGGGTTATATTATAACTATAAATGCTTACATGAATAAAGTAGAGAAAGAAGAAATCAATGAACTGAACATTCAACTAAAAATAGAGAAAGACAAATTTAAAATCCCCAATTAAATACCAAATTAGAAATTCTAAAAATTAAAGGAGAAATTAATAAAATTGAAAGCAAAATGCTATAGAATTAATAAATAAAATTAAATGTTGGTTTTATGAAAAAACCAATAAAATTGATAAACTTCTGGTCAATTTGATTAAAAAAGAGAAAGAAGAAAACCAAATTGCTAATATCATAAATGAAAAAGGTAAATCCACCGATGAGAAGGAAATTAAAGTAATGATTTGAAATTATTTTGTCCAACTCTATACCAATAAATTTGCTAATCTAAGTGAAATGAATGTTTACAAAAATATAAATTTATATTTATATTTTGTTTATGTTTGTATTATTTATATTTATATAAAATATAATTGCAGGTTAAATGAAGAAGAGATAAAATACCTGAACAAACCTATCTCAGAAAAATAAAGTCAACAAGCTATCATTGAAATCCCCAAGAAAAAATCTCCAGGGCTTGATGCATTCATAAGTGAATTCTACCAAACATTTAAGGAACAATTGGTTCCACTTCTATATAAACTCTTTGGAAAGATAGGGAAATATGAAACTCTGCCTAACTATTTCCATGAAACTAATATGGTCCTGATATCTAAATCTGGAAGAGTTAAAACAGAGAAAGAAAACTATAGACCTATGTCCCTAATGAATATAGATGGAAAAATCATAAATAAATTCTTAGCAAAATAATTGCAACAAGTTATCACTAGGATAATACATTTTGATCAAGTAGTATTTAGCCCAGGAATGCAGGGTTGGTTCAATATTAAGAAAAATTTTAGTATACTCAATTATATCAACAACAAAACTATAAGAAATTATATGATCATATCAATAGATGCAGAAAAAGCTTTTGACAAAATACAGCATCCATTCATACTAAAAAAACTACAGAGTGTAGGAATAAATGGACTGTTCCTTAGAATAATTAGCAGTATCTATCTGAAGCCATCAACAAGCATTATATTCAATGAGGAGAGGCTAGCGCCATTACCAATAAGATGAGGGGTGAAACAAGGATGCCCATTATCACCACTACTACTCAAGATCATATTAGAAATGTTAGTTTCAGCAATTAGAGAATAAAAAGAAATTGAAGGAATTAGAATTGGGTAGGAAGAGACAAAACTCTAACCCTTCGCAGATGACATGATGGTCATTCAAAAAACTACTGGAAACAATTAGCAATTTTACCAAAGTTGCAGGTTAAAAAATAAACCCTCATAAATCCTTAACTTTTCTATATATGACAGCAAGATACAGCAGGAAGAGGTAGAAAGAGAAATACCATTCAAAGTAACCTCAGACAATATAAAATACCTGGCAGTCTATTTGTCAAGATTGACTCAGAAACTTTTTGAAAACAATTATAAAACACTTCTCATGCAAATTAAATCAGATTTAAACAACTGGGCAAATATCAACTGTTCACGGATAGGTAGAGCTAATATAATAAAAATGACAATTCCACCAAAACTAAACTACCTGTTTGGTGCCCTACCAATCAAAATTCCTAAAATTTCCTTTAAAGTTAGAAAAAATTGTAAGTAAATTCATATGGAGAAATAAATGTCAAGAATTTCCAGGAATTTAAAGAAAAAAAGAGTACAAAATAAGCGGTCTTAGCCCTACCTTTTCTAAAATTATATTATAAAGCATCAGTCTTCAAACCTGTTCGGTATTGACTAAGAAATAGAGTGGTAGACAAGTGGAATAGACTAGGTGCAAAAGCAGGAGAAGATTATAGTAATTTGCTGTTTGATAAACCAAAAGAGTCCAGCCATTGAGATAAAAATTCTCTCTTTGATAAAAAACTGCTGAGAAAATTGGCAGTTAGTTTGGAAGAAACTTAGATTAGAGCATCACCTCACACCCTATACCAAGAGAAGATCCAAATGGTTACAAGACTTAGACATAAAAATATTATAACCAAACTATAAGATCAAGGACTAATTTACCTGTCAGATCTAAGGAAAGGGGAGCAGTTTATGACTAAGGAAGAGATGGGGAACACCACCACAAGTAAACTACATGATTTCATTTACATTAAATTAAAAAGCTTTTCCACAGATAAAGCCACCTAACCCCCTTTTATCCATATTCCCCAGTCTTTTGTTTCTGAAAACCACTCCCTTCAGTGTGTTTGCCCTCCTATATCACACCCTCCCGTTTCTTTCCCCTTTCCCTTTTTCCCTTTTCCCTTCCCTGCCTTTTGGTATTTCCCCTTATTTCCCCCACTCCCCTTCCCTTTCTCCATCCCTCCTCCCCTTTACCCCCTTTTAATACTTGAAATGTTAGATGCTTTATAAGTTAACTGAGTATGTGTAGGTTGAATTTAAGCGAAGTCTGATGAGAAGAAGATTAAGGTGTTTCTCCTCTGCTCCCATCTTCCCCATTATTACCATAGGTTTTTTGTACCTCTTTGTGTAATGAGATTTGCCCCATTCAATCCCCTCCCTCCTCCCTTCTCTTTCCTGTCCTCCTTTTTAGGGCGGTAGTGTTTTTTTTAGATCCTTCTAAATCATAGAAAATCATGAGTGTCTGTCGCTTCTAGTTCTGTAGATTCTATCAAACAGAGTCAAAATTCCTGAGAGTTATTAGAGTCTTTTTCCCAAGTGGGGTTAAAGCCAGTTACATGCCATTAGATAGTAGTCTCATGGATAGGTCATGAATGTCAATCATTTCTAGCTAGGTGTATTCTCTCTGTTAGAGTTACATTTCTCAAGGTTTATGAGAATCTTTTTTTTTTTTAACCCCATGCTGGGATATAGCCAGTTCCAACTTACTGGATTGCATTTTTTTTTCCTTTTACTGTCCCCTCCTTTTTTTTGCCTTTTCCTGTGTCTCTTGAAACTCCTGTTTGATGTCCAAATTTTCTGTTTAGCTCTGGTCTTCTCATCAGAAATTTTTGGAATTCTTCCATTTTGTTAAATGTCCATCTTTCCTCCTGGAATGGAAGGCTCAGCTTTGCAGGGAAGTACATTCTTGGCTGCATTCCAAGCTCCCCTGCTCTTCAAAATAACTCATTCCAGGCCCTTCGATCCCTTAAAGTTGATGCAGCCAGGTCCTCTGTGATCCTTGCTGTGGCTCCTTGATATTTAAATTGTTTCTTTTTCGCTGCTTACAGGATTTTTTCTTTTATCTGATAGTTCTGCAGTTTGGGCGCAACATTCCTTGGTGTTTTCATTTTAGGACCTTTTTCTGGTGTGGATCAATGTACTCTTTCAATAACTACTTTGCCCTCTGATTCCATGATATCAGGGCAGTTTTCCACCACTAGATCTTGTAGTATTAAGTCCAGGCTTTTTTTCTCTTCAATGTTTTCAGGAAGTCCTATAATTTTCAGGTTGCCTCTCCTCGATCTATTCTCAAGGTCAGTGGGTTTGTTAATGAGGTATTTTACATTTGCTTCTATTTTTTTGATTTTGTTTAACTGACTCTTGCTGTCTTGTGGAGTCATTAGTTTCTATAAGACTCCATTTTTTTTGGTGGGGGAGGATTTTTCTTCATTAACCTTTTGCAACTCCTTGTCCAATTGGTCAATTCTACTTTTGAAAGAGCTTTCGATTTGACCAATTGAGGTTTTGAGAGAATTAATTTCTTTTTGCATTTGCTCATTTGAGGATCTGAGAGAATTATTCTCATGTTGTAATTGTCCAATTGAGCATCTGATTTATTCTCCTTTTGTTTCTGTCCAATTGTACTTTCTAAGGTTTTGTTTTCTTTTTGGAAGGTATTAATTGTCTCTCCCAAATTTTTAAGCTACTTCCTTATTTCTTCAAGGAAGTCTTTCTGTTCTGGGGACCAGATTGTATTCTCCTCAGAGGTTCCAAGTCTCTCTGAGTTGGGGTCTTTCCCTTCCAGGAATTTTTCTATCGATCCACCCTTCCACTGACCCTTCTTCATTATGCTAAGACCTTGAGTTGGGGAGGGCTGGTTCACCTGAGCTTGAGATCGCTAAAGGCTTTACTGAGTGCAGTTTCTCTGGCTGGCCAGTAGGAGGTGCTGGTTGCCCTCTCTGGAGTGGTTGAGAGGCCTTCTCCCTTTGCTTGAAGGGAGGAATTGGAACTATTGAATTCTTTTGCCTTCAATCAATGGTGGGCTTTACCCTGGCCTGAAGTCATTCCTCAGCTGGGCTGGTTCTTTTGCTCACACACCAAAGGTCTGAGGCCTTTGTTTGGGGAGAGGTCTCTGTTCAATAGAGGCATGCCCTCAGAGTTTCTCAGACCAGAGGAACCTAGGGATGGTATCTGCAGCTCTCCTGCACCAAAACTCTTCCCCCCAGCCTGGTCCCGGAGCTCCAGGTGGACAGCACCAACACCAGTGCCTCTCCTTCCCCTCAGACCCAAGCCCCCTTTCATTCAGCCCCATCGCTGATCCAGCAGGTCCGGCTCTCCAGCCCTCAGACTTCCAGTTTCAATTCAGCTGTTAATCTGGCTGATACGGGGCTGATCCTCCCTCTGAGCCCAGACTCACCCACTTGAATTCGGCCAAAGCTGCTGCAGGAGACAAATCCTGAGGCAGATGTTCTTTCTCCGGGCTTTTCTTTCTGAGTTTTGTGGGTCAGACTTCTTTTAAGAAGTTTGTTTCATGTGATAGATGGGGAAGAGATCAGAAGACTTTAGAACTGTGTCTGTCTTCTCTCTGCCATCTTGGCAGAAGCCACACTTTTTGAAGCCACACTGGCTTTTAGGAATATTTAGTGATTCTTCTAGGTGAATGATGAAGCTATTGAGAAGAATTCTGAAAATAATTTTACCATCAAGGATTAAGTGAGAAAAACTCTTGTGATTTTCATAGGACCATCTTTTCCTTTTACCTTTATAGAGATGAATAATGGAGGCATCCTTGAATTCTTGGGGGATAATCTCTTCATACCATGTAACCTGGAAAACTTTAATCAACTTTTGTATGAACAATTGACTCCCCACCTTGTAAATCTCAGCTGGGAAAGAAGGGACATTAGCTTTGCCACACAAAAGGAACATAACAGCTTTCAAAATTGGCCTTCAAGTTGGACTCCAACTTGAGGTAAATTGGTCATGACTTCTGCATTGATTGCTGATGTTCTTCTAAGAAGTTCATCTGAATTATTCCTGTGTAGTGATCATGTCCCTATCACTATGACTCCCTCAGACTGTTTAGTTGAGCTGCATGAAGTCATCAGTCTTGTGCTCTCTTCCAATCAATGGTCCAATGGCAAGGCAGAACCAAGACAACTGGTTATAGATTATTTTTGAACGTAAAAGCTACCCTGGCTATATGGCATTCCCTTTCTCTGTGGACCCTCTAGAAAAATGTGTTTACAAATCTGAATTCAGTAATCTAGCCTTCATTTGTCATTCTAGTTTCACTCAGGGCTACTATTTGAATATAAGACCTGTTGAATCCTAAAGAAATAAGTCATTCATCTTTCAAGTCTATTGAATCATATATTGTATAAGACTTTGTGGACGTTCCATGCACCAATAGTGAGTGGAACCTTCTTTAAAGAATCTTTTAAGGTTGGCTAGGTGGTGCAGTGGATAAAGCACTGCCCCTGGAGTAAGGAGTACCTGGGCTCAAATCTGGTTGGTCTCAAACACTTAATAATTATCTAGCTGCATGGCCTTGGGAAAGCAACTTAACCCCATATGCCTTGCAAAAACCTAAAAAAAAAAAAGAATCTTTTGTACGTGTGTTTGTGTGTGTGTGTGTGTGTGTGTGTGTGTGATGACCTGTAGAGTGTAATCACCCCCTGCTGTGTATTCAGTTCAAATTAAGGCAAATAGGTAATTTTTTTGTCATCTTTTCTAGCCCCTTCCTCATATCAGGAGGTGAGCAGTGGGATGCTTAAAAGGGATTCTCAGAAACTTAAGGGCTCCCAAATCTCACTACTACTTCCAGTAACAAAACAACCCTATGACATGGGTCACCTGTGTGAAGTGTTGTCACTATATCTTATACTTGCTGCTTCATCACCTGCCTGTCATCACAAGGATGTAGAATGGAATAAGTAATGTCTTTTGCTTTTGAGTAAATTGAATTCAACTTAACCAGAGTTGCACTATGTTACTGGCCTCATTTCTTTCAAAGTCATCATACCCAGTGGCAAGACAGAGTCAAGATGGTGACGCCTCTAGATGCAGGCATCTTTTATGTCTAAGCAAGCTCTAAGAGTTTCACAACACCTGCTTCAGCTGCCTTCATGGCCATTGGAATAAAGTGTTCTCAGACCAGTGGGAGATTTTCCATGATTAAGGTAGATCCTCCCCACCCCCCACCAACAGACCGATGACTTGAATCTCCTTTGGTTACCCTCAAACTGGTTTAGCCCAACTGCCAAAATGCTTTACCCAGGTGTGACTTTGGTGCATGCTACAGTTTCTTGGAGCCAAAGGTAAGTGATTCAGGTGGTCCTCAACATTGGGTTCTGAAAAGGACTTGACAGCCCTCATACCAGAGGTACTGATCTTTTGTAAACACTCCCTGCTCCCCTTCTGCACATCTATCTATCTATTCCTTTCTTCACGTATATGTTGCTTCCTAAATTGCCCCTTTTCTTTTATACTATCTAATTGGCATTTCAATATTCAATTGTCTTATTAACTATTCTATGTATGCAATTTTTAAATCTATTAATATACTCCATGAGGAGAATGGATACATACTTTTCTATTTCACTACATAGCAGTGAATAATTAGTACTTAATAAAATATATATTAAGTGTCTGAAGTTGGATTTGAACTTAGATTCTCCTGACACCGCAGCCAGTGCTCTATTCACTGCTGCACTTAGCTACCCTGAAAGTGAATTTTATAAATTGCATGATACATTTTATTTTAATAGCATTTTATTTTTCCCAATTATGTGTGAAAACAATATTACATTCTTTTTTATGATACAATAATATTTCATTATAATCAGATATCTCAAATTGTTCAACTAGTCCTTTATTTTTAAGTTATCATCATGAAAAGAACTACTTATAAATATTTTTGTACAAACAGGTTCTTTTTTTTACCTCAGTCACCATTTATTTCTTTGGGATACATACTTGGTAGTGGTTTTGCTGAATCAAAAGTTATGCACAGTTTGATAACTTTTTGGTCATAGTTCCAAATAGTTCTCCAGAATGAGTGGATCAGTACACACCTCCACCAACAGTGTTTTATATTCCCAGATTTTTCACAACTATTCCTATGTCTATAATTTTCATTTGTTTCTAATTTTGCTATGAAATGGTGCTTCAAAGAAGTTAATTTTATTGGCATATTTTTAGGTTTTTTTTTTCAAGGCAAATGGGGTTAAGTGGCTTGCCCAAGGCCACACAGCTAGGTAATTATTAAGTGTCTGAGACCGGATTTGAACTCAGGTACTCCTGACTCCAAGGCCAGTGCTTTATCCACTATGGCACATTATTGGCATTTCTTGAAACATTTTTTCTTTAGAAGATTTTATTCTTTTAAATATACGTATCTTTGATTTTTGTTGAAAAACTTCCTGTTCATATTTTTTGACCATATATCAGAGAATGACTTGTATTCTTAAAAAAAATTTGTCTTATTTCAATATATATTTGAGAAATGAAGTCTCTATCAACAATACTTACTATAAAAGTATTTCCCCCTTCTTGCTTTCTGCTAATTTTTCTTGCATTGCTTTTAAACAATTTTAAAAGCAATTTTCCATTATCTAAATTAGCCACTTTATATTTCATTATGTTCTTTGTGTCTTATTTGATCTAAATTCTTCTCTTTCCTTGTATATGACAAATTATTCCATTTGCTCCTAGTTTATTTATGACATCACTATTAATAGTTAAGTCATGTGCCCATTTTGAGTTTTTCAATCTAAATGTGTGAGATGTTAGTCTATACCTATTTTTCTACAATAGTGTTTTCAAGTTTTACAGACATTTTTGGCAAATGATAATCTTTTGTCCAAAAATCTTGGGATTTTGGATTTTTCAAATGTTAGATTTCTGTGTCCATTTATTTCTATGTTATTATATACCTCATTCATTCTACTTATAAATCACTCTATTTCTTTTTATTTTAGCTTTTTTGCAAGGCAAATGGGGTGAAGTGGCTTGCCCAGGGCCACACAGCTAGGTAATTATTAAGTGTCTGAGGCCAAATTTGAACTCAGGTACTCCTGACTCTAAGGCCTGTGCTCTATCCAGTGCACCGCCTAGCCACCCCATCACTCTCTTTCTTAATATCATATTGTTAAGATGATTGACATTTTATAATATGGTTTGAGATATGATAAAATTAAGTCACCTTCCATTGATTCCCTTGATATTTTTTACCTTTTCCCAGATAAATTTTATTTTCTAGTTCATTATTTTTCTGATTCTATAAAAATAAGTTCTGGTATTTTTATATTACTCTGAATAAGTTGATTAATTTAACCTGTATTTTATTTTAATTATATTGACTGAACATACCTATAAACAACATTTTTAATTGCTTAGATCTGATTTTGCTTGTGTGAGAATATAAATTTCCTGAATTTATCTTGGTAAATTGACTCTCAAATTTTCTATAATATTTATAATATTTCTGTGACCATCTCTTGCTACTGGCCTTCATTGGAAATATATAGAAAGGGTTTTGATGTAGGTGAGTTTATTTTATATTCTGCAACTTTTCTAAAGTTGTTAATTATTTGAAGTAGATATTAGTTGATTTCTGTGATTCTTTCTGTTGATTTCCAAAATCAATTTTATGTCTGCTTTTTTCCTTAGAATAGGAATAATAATAGAATGCTTACTTTTTAATGGAATTGACATTTGAGTTTTAAAAATAAGGATTAGACAAATTTCAATGAATGGACAGACAAAAATTCAAGAGTAAGAGAATGTATAAAGTAATTGAATAGAATTCATAGAGGGAAGTTAAGATGATGTGAAGCTAGAGTTTCATATTGTGGAGATCAATGAATTTCAAGAAGGAGTTTGAACTTGAAAGAAAAGAAAACAGTAGAGAAGAAAATAGATGGGGAGCTTAAGAAATGGAAGAAAAACATGATGCTTTTCCTTTATACCATACAGCCGTTTTTCCCCTTCTGAGTTTAATTCCAAGCTATTCTGTATATATTTATTTGTGACTAAATATTTACCTGTTAACTGCTTTATTAGAGGATCAACTCCATAAAGATAAAAATATTATTTCTTAATTCATTTATTTTTTCTTTCTATTTCTCTGTCATCCTTTGTTTGCTCGCTTGTTTGACTGTGTGTTTACTTTTTTCTTTCTTGCCTTTTTTTTGTATCCCTGGGGTTTAGTATAGTGTATGGAATATAGAAAGTGTTTGATAAATGCTTGCTAGTTGTTTGATGCAAAAAGACTAAGAGAAAAGTAGGGAGGAAAGGAGCAAAGAGGGAAAAAGAAGGGAGGGAAAGACTAAGAAGATGGAAGAAAAACAGAAAAGAAATAGAAAAAATAAGCATGGAAGAAAAGGAAAAAAGGATTTGCATGATTGTTAAAAATCATCAAATATGCTTACCATTTATGATATTTGTCAAAATTAAAACAGATGAACAAAATATTTTTCCTATTTTCCATACTTTCATACATGAATTTTTTAAAGGAAAAATACTTGATGCTTTTTTGGAAGTGATCTTTGCTGGAGATTTTTTAGTAGTTACTCTTATTTTCATATGGGTTGAATTATATGGTCTCTGGAGTCCTTTCCAGTTTTGAAATTTTGTGATTCTTTGAAATGTAGAGACTCTGAACCTCACTTTTATTTGCTTAATTTAGCTCCTTAGGGAAGAGCTGTTAAAAACTGAGAATGATGAATTAATTTATGAGGGAAGGCAGTGAACCATATTTTATTACAAATCTATAGATAGTACTGCAGTCTGAAAGAATCCTAAACTTAACATACAATGCATTATTTATCTTTAAATGAATAGCTGAAAAGTGTTGATGTTGTTAAGTCTTATCTGACAGTTCATGATCTCATTTGAGTTTTCTTTTCAAAGATGCATTTCTTCTTCCAGCTCAGTTTAAAGATAAGGAAACTGAAGCAAAGTTAAGTGACTTGCAGTTTCAAACAGCTAGTAAGTGTCTAAGGCCAAATATGAACTAGGGAACCTGAATTTTCTTGACTCTAGTCCTGGCATTCTACCCATTAATGTTTCTCATCAAAGAGTAGGTAGTTTGATAAAATCAACGAAGTGTATGAATCTTTTTAATTTTGCTGATCACAAGCTGATTGATTATTTGCAATGTTTTTAGCTGAGAATCATTGTTAAATATTCAGTGCTGGGCAAATTTAAGAAGACCAAAATCCAAATGTGTGACCTTGATGAACTAAATCAAGTCAATTGATCTTTCTGTCTCAACTTCCTATTTAAAAAGGAAATAGTGAAAAGACATACATGTGAAGACTTTTGCGAGGATAAGACAATATTGTTTTTGCATTGTACAAACATTACAGTACTGTCAACTATTGTTGACATGAAGAAAGGCATACTATAAAGCACTATATGGATTCATAATCAATGCCTTATCATCAATACCTCATAAAGTTATAAACTTGGTTTCACTAGTCAGAATTTTGTCTAATAATTTTCCATATATTAGTTTTAATAGAATGCTTAAAGCAAAGAGGTTGCAAAATATAACTAGGCAGTGTGGCACAAATTAATAGTTCAGCTTGGTTTGTTTTAACTTTTGACCTATATCTAAATTTAAAACTTTTGAAATAAAGTAGGCAGAATAAGAGTGAAATATATTAATAAAGATAATTTAATTACTGAAATTTAATTTTGCTAAGTTGATTCAGAAAGCCACAGTAGTCTCTCATAGAAGTGTTGATGATTTTAAATAAGCAAAGAGCTAAGAATTAACATTACAAATGATGTTAATTGATGACAAGGAGAATTTTTAATAGCATTTCAAAATAGCAGAAATATTATTTTTCTAGTTATGCATATGCAAATAAATATTTCTGTACATATATATGGTTCTAGACCTGTTTCTTTTTAACTATCTGTCAGAAGGTATTTTGCCTTTTGTTTCCTTCATATTAGTATAGATTAGCAAGGAGTCACATTTTGCCCAGTACAATAAAATTTATATTAATAAAATTTGGAAATTTTCTGCATAGGAGAGAGATACGCTAATTAGAATTTATGATTTGTTTCTTAGATTTAATATTTATTATATTTTTCTTATATTAAGAAGTTCCTAACTTTGCACATTGTAAGATGCAAAAAGTTACTGATACACCTAGGCCACTCATCTTCCTTATTAATGCTTTATAAAAGACCTTGTATTTTAAATTAGTATTCTGCTTGACTAGTCTTCTCTTAGCTAGCAGATGGCAATTGTTTTGGAATACCTTCTGGGATATTTTTGAACACTTCTATTTTTTTTCAAACCTGTCTAAAAATACAATGATAGAGTTAATGTCTTGACATTTATCTGTTTCTCTTTATTCACAATCAACAGCTATACAAATAGGGCACTTTGAAATTGTATAATTATATAAAATATATTTCTATTTTTATTTAGTCTTTTAAAAATAACTTGATAACCAAGATTACAATGTATGCATTAACAAAAACATTGTGAGATTTATAATCAACCTTGATGGAAGCAGGTCCTCTTAGTAGTTCAGAGAGCTAGGACAATTGTATTATACCAGTTATTGAAAATATTATCCCCATCCAGAGAAAGAAAAGCAAAACAAAAGTAGAAGAAAAGGCAAAAACCAACCCTTCAAAATATGAAGAGCACTTTATAAATCATTTTCTCTTTTGTATTTCTTTCCCCTAATCCTAATTCTTATACAGAAGAAGACTCTCTGTAAACATGTTTATCAAAAATAAGTATGTACAGTGTTAATCTGACTGTTCAGCATTGAAGGGAGGGGACTGATAAGGAAGTGAGGAAGGAAATTTTGTAACTTAAAAATATATGCATGATTGTTAAAATATAACTAAAAATTATGATCAAAAAGAAAAGAAATAACTTGATACTGAATTTGAACATTGCTCTTACTAGATTTATTCTCTAACACATTCCTTTAGTCCTTCTAAACATTGCTTAGTCAACTACATCATCC